>NC_132820.1:23694609-23781682 GCF_048594095.1 Paramormyrops kingsleyae | reverse complement strand
AGGACTCCCAGGGTTCGTCTAGATTCTTTGGTTTCGTCTTCCAAGCCTCCTCCTTCATCTTACCCCAGACATGCTCAATAATGTTCATGTCTGGTGACTGGGCAGGCCAATCCTGGAGCACCTTGATCCTCTTCAGTTTCAGGAACTTCAATGTGGAGGCTGAAGTATGAGAAGGAGCGCCATCCTTCTGCAGAATTTGCCCTCTCTTGTGGTTTGGAATGTAATGGGCAGCAAGAATATCTTGATACTTCAGGCTGTTGATGTTGCCATCCACTCTGCAGATCTCTCGAACACCCCCATGGATGTAACCCCAAACCATGATTTTTCCTCCACCAAACTTGACTGTTTTCTGGGTGAATTTTGAGTTCATGCGGGTTCCAACAGGTCTTCTGCAGTATTTGCGGCATTTGGTATGTAGTTCAATGGATGATTCGTCAGAAAAATCAACCTTCTGCCACTTTGCCTCTGTCCATCCTTGCTGCAAGCTGTGGGCCTTGGCAAATTCAACATGCTTTTTTTGTTGTGTTCTTGTTAATGCTGGTTTCTGAGCACTAATTTGGCCATGGAGACCACTGCGTGCGAGAATTCGAGAAACTGTTCTTGTAGACACAGCGATTTCTGGTGACCAGTTCTGATGTAGCTCTGCTGCAGTTGAAAAAGGGTTGGCCCTGGACTTTCGAAGCAACAAACGGTCCTCTCAAAGAGTTGTCTTACGGGGTCTGCCTGACCTGGGCTTGTCATGAACATCACCAGTTTCTTCATATCTTTTTTTAATCCTCTCCACTTGACGTTTGAATACATTAACGATGTCTGCCACCTCAGCAGCAGACTTGGTCTGTGGTTGAATCTTTGGCATGTTGTCAGAAGTTAGGTTGCACTTCAAGTGAAGGTCTGGTGTGCTGGGGTTCTTTTTATACACACCTGGGATTATGTTAATTACAATATTTGTCACAGGTGAACCTCTAATTTGTGATTGGTTGAATAATTAAAAGACATGACAAGACTTTTGTCCTTGCAAAAACAGGTGTTATGGACTTTAACAAGCTGTGAACATCAGGACACTTTTTGACTGTTTCATTTTGTACCCAGTTATTAATGTGAAAGCCCTTGGCATTAAATTGATCCATTCATTGTAACAATTGATTGATTAGAAATAAAGTTATATGCCTTTTTAAGTTACTATGTCCTTAAGACTTTTGTCAATGACTGTACACTCACCTAAAGGATTATTAGGAACACCTGTTCAATTTCTCATTAATGCAATTATATAATCAACCAATCACATGTCAGTTGCTTCAATGCATTTAGGGGTGTGGTCCTGGTCAAGACAATCTCCTGAACGCCAATCTAAATGTCAGAATGGGAAAGAAAGGTGATTTAAGCAATTTTGAGCGTGGCATGGTTGTTGGTGCCAGACGGGCCGGTCTGAGTATTTCACAATCTGCTCAGTTACTGGGATTTTCACGCACAACCATTTCTAGGGTTTACAAAGAATGGTGTGCAAAGGGAAAAACATCCAGTATGCGGCAGCCCTGTGGGCGAAAATGCCTCGTTGATGCTAGAGGTCAGAGGAGAATGGGCCGACTGATTCAAGCTGATAGAAGAGCAACTTTGACTGAAATAACCACTCGTTACAACCGAGGTATGCAGCAAAGCATTTGTGAAGCCACAACACGCACAACCTTGAGGCGGATGGGCTACAACAGCAGAAGACCCCACCGGGTACCACTCATCTCCACTACAAATAGGAAAAAGAGGCTACAATTTGCACGAGCTCACCAAAATTGGACAGTTGAAGACTGGAAAAATGTTGCCTGGTTTGATGAATCTCGATTTCTGTTGAGACATTCAAATGGTAGAGTCAGAATTTGGCGTAAACAGAATGAGAACATGGATCCATCATGCCTTGTTACCACTGTGCAGGCTGGTGGTGGTGGTGTAATGGTGTGGGGGATGTTTTCTTGGCACACTTTAGGCCCCTTAGTGCCAATTGGGCATCGTTTAAATGCCACGGCCTACCTGAGCATTGTTTCTGACCATGTCCATCCCTTTATGACCACCATGTACCCATCCTCTGATGGCTACTTCCAGCAGGATAATGCACCATGTCACAAAGCTCGAATCATTTCAAATTGGTTTCTTGAACATGACAATGAGTTCACTGTACTAAAATGGCCCCCACAGTCACCAGATCTCAACCCAATAGAGCATCTTTGGGATGTGGTGGAACGGGAGCTTCGTGCCCTGGATGTACATCCCACAAATCTCCATCAACTGCAAGATGCTATCCTATCAATATGGGCCAACATTTCTAAAGAATGCTTTCAGCACCTTGTTGAATCAATGCCACGTAGAATTAAGGCAGTTCTGAAGGCGAAAGGGGGTCAAACACCGTATTAGTATGGTGTTCCTAATAATCCTTTAGGTGAGTGTATATAATGCCGATTTGTTACATTATTAATTATTATTATTACCACTGATGTTGTTATAATTTTTGTTGTTTGATGAGTGTTATGTTTCTTATGCTTGTTTGTATTCTGTATTCCCCTACACTTAATTTTGTTCCACCCCTACCTACATTTTTAGTGTTATTATTTCTGTATACCTTTTTTTTTTTTTCTCCCCCTGTCCCCATAGTGATTGATGTCTGTTGTTATTGTTACGCTTGTTGTTTCTGTATCCCCCCCTGTTTTTCTTTTTTTCTTTTTTCTCTTCCTTTTTCCATGGTACCGGTGAGTTCGGAGCAGCCACACTCTTTGCTCTTGAATGTAATGTAAAATAAAGTTGTCCTCCGAAGAGGGGGGGTGGTGGTGGGCAATAAAAAAAAAAAAAAAAAAAAAAAAACTGCCTAGGATACAAACGTCATGCATGTAACTAAACTCTTCAGCCAATAAGGGCAAAGGTGTGTCGTCACGGAGGCGGTTCCAGTTTGTGCAGCCGGGTGAGAGGTCGCAATGCATCTAATCGTAATGCATTGCGTCAGGATCAGAATGCGTTGCTTTAAGCCAGCGCTGTAAGCAAGTCGAACGCACCCAATGACCGGACTGGGGAAACAAAATTTACAAGCGGACTTAATACAGAGGACTAATGACAACAACCAGAAACAGCTGATCACATGGGGATCCCACACGAGCTTAACGAGGGGGCGTGGCACACGGAAGGAGCGGACGATCGGGGCAGGGCAGGGGTAATGTTGGGATAATATCTTTATCGTTTTGGAAGTCATTAAGAAAAAAAATGCTCTTCTTGTTTTATCCTGTTCATTTTGTGTTGAAATGCTTAAAAACACACACACACACACATATTTAGGTGTAATTTTGGGGGGCCGGGAACCAATTAATTGGTTTTCCATTATTTCTTATGGGAAAAATTAGATCAGAACTCAAACTTTTTAGGATTCGATCTGGAGTCCGGAACGGATTAAGTTCGAGAACCGAGGTACCACAGTATAGTGCAAAATACCATGTATTTTGTAATGTCTCAAATGAAGTAGGCCTAAACTAATATTAGGCCACTAAACATAGTGTACTATCAAAGAGCAGCCCATTGGTTTTCAATTCAGTAGCCTAATGTGAAATACTATGGTTTAATGGTTTAAAATTATAGTAAACAAAAGCAGCTCAAGAAAATCAACTATTCATATGTTATAGCCCATTTATATGAGGAAGAGAACAAGAATTCCCGGCATGTTGAAAAAAGTGCCTACACCAAACCTTTCCATAGACTAATAAGAACCGAGAGAAAAAAGGGAAAATAAATGTCTTTCTCATAAATTGAGCAACATAGCACTATCTGCATTTAGTAGGCTATAGACCTGGTTAATTCAACTTTGACACTGACGGTGAAATAAACCTGTACAGTTTGGTCACTTAAAAAACACTGACCGTTTTTGAAAGTTATGTCTGTACCTGATCATGATGGAGGAGAATGGTAGTCTTTATATACGAGATGGCCCGATGGGGATCGGTAAAGGTTTTTTCCTCGCCATCAAATGTGAAACGGAATGTAGCTGGATAACGGAGACCAAATTTCACATCCTTAACAGTTCTAAGGAGCTGCTTTGCTCTTTAAAGGCAGCTCGCTTCTTTGCTATCGCCAGAGTGAAGTCCGGAAAGATGTGCACACGCTTCTCCTTGTAAAACAGCTGCTTCTTCTGGCTGGAGAGACGAAGGATGCGATCTTTCACGTCACCATGATGTACGCGGATTATGAATGGCCTCGGTCCTAATGAATGGTGGCCCCGGTCCAGACGTGGAGTTTCCTCCAGGTTCAGTATCTCCTTCAAAGCAGTTGCGCAGAATTGCCGCGGGTTGGTCCCCTCTTGGCCCTCCTCTATTCCAACAATGCATTTAGTTGTCAGGTTACACACATCTGACTGCAGTTTTTTCACGGCAGTTTCCAAAGTAAAGACTGTAGAGCTCCACACCGTGGTAGACTGCTCGAGGTCGTCCAAATGCTCGGAATGCTGTGCATTAGCAGTCTGTAAGGAGCTAGCCATAGAATGCAACTCTTGGCGGATAGAAGTTATTTCTTGTCAGAGGACAGCAGTTTGTGTATCTATTTTCGTGCCCAATAGTTCAATCGCTGTCATAATTTTCTCAACCGAATCCGAAGAAAGTTGCTGTGCATCACCCTCAGTGGTAGCCTTCTTGCTACTGTAGCTGTAGCAGGTTTCTGTGAGTGACTAGCCATTTTTAAACGAGGAGGAAAACAAAACTTTTAAACGCGTTTTCTTGCTGCCTTAGTCCTTCAATTAGTGATGTTAAACTTTTCGGATAAATATTTATCTATCAATATGGCTTCTGCAAGTATGTAAATATAATGAAAATGAAATTGCTCACTGAGCTCCAGGACCTCACAGCCTCACATGTCGAACGTCAACCGGAAGTCCCCATGCAATTGTTTCTTAAACATACCTTTACCTATCTTATCTTATCCTATGTTATCTTATGTTATGTGAAGTGTCGCTATTTACATCTGACAGATAGCCCATCTCCACAGCCATCTCCAGAACCCCAGGGATGTCACTCAGCTGGTCCAGCACATCACTAGGAAATTTGACCTCATCTTCATCAAGTCTCGGTCGCAGGGGCACCCTCATTATCCCCGTACGAATAGTGAGCCTCAGAGTTTCCATTCCTCTGTTGCTTGCAGATGTGAGCTGAGCTCATGAAGTCATTCCAGAACTCCTGGCACCAGTAATGAGCAGAGCACTTGGCATCATAGGTCATCTTATTGTAGTTGCTTATATAGTAATGACTGAATTTTTCCATTTTTTCAATAACAAGAGAAGGGGACAAAAACGGTGGTGTTGGACCCATGACCAGCTGAGATGAGGGGGCCTGCACCAGAACGTGAGGCAGAGGGGTGGGATGAACTACGGCTGGAGCTGAAGATGGTTCTGGAGCTGGGCTAACTGGTGAGGCTACGCATGGGGATGAAGGAGGGGAGTCCATAAAAAGAGATGGAGAAGGAGGTAAAACAAAAGAGGATGGGACTGGTGAGGGAACTAAGAAGGAAGTTGATGATAAGGCTGGTGAGTAGGGCTCAGGGTGCGACGTTGTTGGGACTCGATGCAGGATGGTAGCGATCCCACATGGGTTGAATCGAAGGGGTTACTGGAGAATAGCAGCTTTTGTAAGTTCTTGGTATATGGCCCCCTTCCGTCCTTTAGATTTCCTCCGTCATTCTGATAAAAGAATGACGCTACAATTATGCAAAATAAAGTGTAAAAATACAAGAGTCAAATCAATTGATGGCTGTTAGTGACAGACAGACAGCACACTTGGCAGTCAGTACTGCACATTGAGAAAAATACTGCCGTCTCATTGTCTCATTGGAGACAGGAAACGAATGCTTGGGAGACTTACGCGCTGGTCTCGGATTGGGCCGCCTGCATTTCCGTTGGGGTACTTCACCTATAAAAACACACCAGTCAGTGCACAGATTGCCTGATATGCAGAACAGCATTTACTATAGAGAATGGCAACGCTGGAAAGGTTCATGTGCACCAAGGCTAGCAGCCCACTCAATCCAAATGCTGGCATCAAGAACTGACTATTGAATCAAATCATTTATATAAGTAAGTGAACTTTATTGTCATTCACTCCATACAACAGTACAACAACGGAAGCATAGCTGAACAAAATTGCATATCCCCAGGCTCAATGTGCAGACATAAAAAGATGCACATAGTCAACATAAGGATAACACAAAGCAAATTTCACTTCTTACACAGAAGTAATTAAGACTGTGTAAGACAGCATAAGGCAGCACAGGACAGACACTAAATATACAAACCAATATACATACCCAGCAGGCATCCGACATTGTCACAACGTTGAATGACAGTTGAAATCCTGTCTTTATGTTGACAACATTGTTTCAACATAAATATGATGTTGAGATTTCAATGCCTGCTGTGAGCAAGCAGGAACAGCATTGGCACTATGCTGATCTTGCGTCGAAATATAACAATATAATATATTTTTTAAAAAAGTTGAAAAAATCATTCTGGTAGCACTCTGCAAACATTTATTAATATTTTGGAGGTATATTTTTTTAAAATGCTGTAATCTCTCGGTTTGGACTGACCGCCGAACCGCCTTCGCGCATGCGCACTTCCTGCATTCTCCAACGGTCTCCCGCTTGAGCGCTGCTCTGGTTTTGCAAACACTTGGAAGCTGTCGAAGAGGTGGATCCTAGGCACAGGCAATCCAAAAGGTAAGCATAGGCAATCATGAAGTTGACCAACATCTAAAGTAAAAGTTATTAATGTTCATTCATTGATTTGTTATTTGTGAGGCCAATCGTTCACGCTCTTTTACACAGCCCCATATCTGCCCCATTTTAATATGCGCACAAGACGTCATGAGGATCAGAAGAGCCATCTCAGATTTACCCACCATCAAGAGAAAGACTCTGACCAAACAGGATCTTACAGCTTTTTCTTGTTTCATATTAAGGTTTTACTGGCTTGGTTCTGATTGATCTTGAAGAATAGAGAGCTGTGGTCTTATAGCATCTTGCTATTGAGTCAGAGAAAAAAACTCTTGGAGAAGTATAGGGTATCTCTCCGGAGTAGTCTATATTTTAATGGCGTGGGGATATGTTTGATTGCCAGTCCTTCCCTTGGATGATTAACATATGTAGAAAGGTGTCAGGAAAGTTGTGATACTCTTTTTTTTTGTGCAGCTCCTGGTACCACCTCCTCCGCAGTAGACCAGTGGTGCTGGATGTATATTTGCATAGCATGACACAGTACTGTTGTCGATTTAATAGATTTTTTTTTTTTTAATCCACCGCGATTGTGATGAATAAGGCAAGAACAAAAACCCCAGAAATGGCTCCTGCGTGCCAGCCAGGGACCAGGAGGGATGGTTTGGCCTCTATGGCTTAACAAGAGAAGGTATTGGCTGGGTGAAAAATGCTACAGAAAACCAATCATTTTGTTTCTTTTCTAAGCCTGGGCCCTCCAGGAAGATCATTTGGACATTATGTGCCTTGTCAATTGAGATTTCTTTGGGGATGCAGATATATAAGAACTACACTGCTCAGACAAATCAGCTTACACCAACACAGAAAAACACATATGGTAATTTAGTAAAGATTAATATCAGTGCCATACCATCCTCAATCGTGGTGGGTTTCTAAAAATTAAGCTTAATGAAAGTCTTAATATTAAATGAGCAAAGTGATTTGATTTGTTCCTCTATCGCAAGTTGTAGTCTAAAAGCAATGAGGCCACCACCCATTGTATCTGTTTTAGCGAAATACACTCCTTCAGTCATTAAGATAGCTCTCACCTTCTTTCAGCCCTGCTAAACAACTATGTTATGCAGTCTAACACAGATTAGCTTCATAGTCGGTGTTTGGTGCCATATATTTCACACACTTTTATACCACAGATGGTTCTCAGCACAGTTTGTTGGTTATTAAGAGCTGAACTGAAATGAAACTTGCATAAAAAGATAAAAGGCTATGTTGGTCTGAGTCTTTCTTATTATGGTGGGTTAGTAAAACACAGCAGCTGAATGCCCAAATGAGTTCAAATGAGAGACATTAAAATAGGGCAGATATGGGCCACCCATTTTGTACCTGTGTGCCACCCTTATGGGCTTGCAATCTGGAAAGAGGTGGAGACACATTGTCTTAACACTCTAGGTTGTAAATTGAACACTATAAGAGTTCATAAATATTAACACTGTACAAACAACAGTCACTGCACACTGAAAAGTGTTAAAGACAACACTGAATGGTGTGGACCCATATAGACACCATGCAGTGTTAATTTAACACTGGCACATTTGCTGTGCAGAGCAGGAGGTGATGGCAAACACAAAATGAATTCCAGTTAGGAAAAAACCCAAGTGTCTTTGATACAGCATATGTTAAATCTTAATTCTTCTTCTACAACCAACATGAACATTTACATTTTTTTGGCAGTGTTAGTGGTACTGCACTATTCACATCATTTACTGCCTTAACTGTTGCACTGTTTACATTAACTAATTCTCTTTACATTTGTTGTATAAACAAAGTTGAATCTCAACATTGAATCAATATGGAAATATTATGTAAACCAACACTCTGATAACGGTTATTCAATGTTGAGAGACAACGTTGTAACAACATCTTTACAACAGAAAATGCCTGCTGGGGAACTATTACCCATAAAATAGGAAAAGGGCAATAAGACCAGCAAATACAATTATACACCATTTAAACCTAATTACAATTATATGGTCAATAAAACAATTAAAATGTCACCTTCTATGCATGCTATTAAAAAGTTAAGACCTTTAACCCTCTGGAGTCGACGGCATCGTCGGCAATGCCGCGATCTTTCTTGTGTATTTCAGTTCATAACTCGCTGAAATCTTATTATAGAAACATGAAAAAAAAATGCGGACTAAATCTGTAATCTGCATTCTTTTCAAAACGTCCATTGTCGGAAGTATTAAACTTTTAAAAATTAGGTTAAATCGGCAAAAAAGTAAACCATGTCACCTTACTTTGTTTTACCTGCTTCGGGGGCGTGTAGTACCGCTGTCACCCGAAGATCGCTATTCACATTCTAAATAGCCACATTAGCGCGTATTCAGATCGCATTCGCATGGTAATTTTTTTCTATTTTATTTTTTATTTTATTTTTTATAAATATTCCCTCCTCCACCCCCCCTCTGCGGAGGACTACTTTATTTGTATTTATTTATTTATTTTATTATTTATTTATTTTTTATTTTTATTTACTTCCTCGAAAGAAGGGGGGGGGAACAAAGGAGAAGAAGGGGGGAAGAGAGGGAGGGAGAGAGAGGGGAAAGAAAGGGAGAAAAGAAAAAAAACAAAACAGATAATCTGCTTCCATGTCTGCTAAAAAGAGAAAGACAACATACACTCACCTAAAGGATTATTAGGAACACCATACTAATACGGTGTTTGACCCCCTTTCACCTTCAGAACTGCCTTAATTCTATGTGCCATTGATTCAACAAGGTGCTGAAAGCATTCTTTAGAAATGTTGGCCCATATTGATAGGATAGCATCTTGCAGTTGATGGAGATTTGTGGGATGCACATCCAGGGCATGAAGCTCCCATTCCACCACATCCCAAAGATGCTCTATTGGGTTGAGATCTGGTGACTGTGGGGGCCATATTAGTACAGTGAACTCATTGTCATGTTCAAGAAACCAATTTGAAATGATTCGAGCTTTGTGACATAATGCATTGTCCTGCTGGAAGTAGCCATCAGAGGATGGGTACATGGTGGTCATAAAGGGATGGACATGGTCAGAAACAATGCTCAGGTAGGCCGTGGCATTTAAACGATGCCCAATTGGCACTAAGGGGCCTAAAGTGTGCCAAGAAAACATCCCCCACACCATTACACCACCACCACCAGCCTGCACAGTGGTAACAAGGCATGATGGATCCATGTTCTCATTCTGTTTGTGCCAAATTCTGACTCTACCAATTGAATGTCTCAACAGAAATCGAGACTCATCACACCAGGCAACAATTTTTCCAGTAAACCCTAGAAATGGTTCTGCGTGAAAATCCCAGTAACTGAGCAGATTGTGAAATACTCAGACCGGCCCGTCTGGCACCAACAACCATGCCACGCTCAAAATTGCTTAAATCACCTTTCTTTCCCATTCTGACATTCAGATTGGAGTTCAGGAGATTGTCTTGACCAGGACCACACCCCTAAATGCATTGAAGCAACTGACATGTGATTGGTTGATTAGATAATTGCATTAATGAGAAATTGAACAGGTGTTCCTAATAATCCTTTAGGTGAGTGTATATGTAGCATACACACACGTGACCGTACCCTTATATATGTATATTTCAATTCCTAAATCTATAACATACCCTAAAAAGTCATAATAATAATGATATTGATCGCTCAACCATTCTTGTATGTATGTGCAAGTGCAGGTGTGACCTGATTTGTCATTGGATGTGCTGGCATATGATGCCGTCAGGGGAGGTGACAGCACCCCCCCCCCCCCCCCCCCCCAGGCCCAAGGCGAAGGCAGGAGAACCAGGCAACCGAGGCCACCCTACCGCCTCCCTGGCACAAGGGCCCACAGCCACGCATCCCAGAGACAACCACCCGCCCAACCCGAGAGGGAGCCCGCGAGGGACTAAGGGGGCGCCAACCCCCGCACAGGGAGGCCCGCAGAGGGAGGACGGGCGGCGAGCCCCCCAGCCCCACTCGCAACCCCCCCACCGAGGCACGCGGGTCCAGGGCCAAAGGGCCCCACCAACCAGGACCAACCCCCCCCCCCGGCGGACGGCCCCCTACACACCGGAGGGGCCCCAGCCCCCCCAGCCCGTCCCCCGGCAGGACGGGCCGCCGCCCACCGCAGCGACCCGGCACGCCTCCCCCCCAACACTGCAGGACGATCCAAGGGGGGCCCATACAAAGAACCCCCCCCCCCCACCCGGGAGCGGACCCGCGGCGACCGGCAGACCCCCCGCCCAGCCCAAACCGAACCCCGCAATCTGCCTAGCAGGGCCCAGAGCGTCCCAAGATTCCCCGGACCGCCCGCCAGGGCCCCACCACGGCGCAGCAGAGCCAAGCACCACCCGGCCCGCAGCCCAAGAGAGGAGGCCGCCCACACCCGCCAGGGCCGCCCGAACCCCCCCATGATGGGTCTTCCACCCGGCGGGCCACCCCCCCCGCACAGGGCCAGAGACAGAAAGTTAGGGGGGGCTCGTCAGCCCCCATCCCCTCCCCGACCCATGTTGGTGTGAAGTGTGCATGTACATGTGTGAGAGAGTTGTGTGTTTAAGTCTACAATGCATTAAAATTAGTGGGTGCAGTTCGGGTATGAGGGCTCCACCGCTGGCAGACGGCAGAGCCCCACCTGCCTCAACCCACCTCCTCAGCCCTAGTGTCATGTGGTGTCTAACATGCAAGTAAAAATTCTCGGCGCACCTCCCCACCGCCCCTCAAGGCCCTAGTGTTGTGTGAAATGTGATGTTGGGCCCAGGGGAGCAATAAGGGTGTGCCAGGAGTGGGCCCCCCCCCGACTGGAATCCCCGACTGGCCCCAATTAGTCCCCATCCCCGACCCCGCACAGCCGGCAGGGACGGCCAACCGAGGTGTTCAGGGGCGCCACAAGCAGCCCGGCAGTAGGGAACCGCCCCCCCCCCCCCCCCCCCAGGCGCAGACCGGGAGAGACCCACCCCACCACGCCCGATGAGACCCCAGCTAGCAGCCAAGGACGGGACAACCCCAGACCCCCCGGCAAACGGGGAGCCGGTCCAGCCAGGCGGGGTGAGGTCCCCAAGCAGGCAGAGTGAGGGGGAGGGTGGGATGGGATGCCCTAGGTGTGTAGATGAGTCTTCACAAATCCTTTGCCAGAATTCGTTGACCGGTGTGCAATACCAGAAAGCATGCAGGTAATTATCTGGTGCATCCTTCTTACAAGTTAGGCATATGTCAGTATCTCTGATACCCATCTGGAACATCCTCTGCCCTGTGTAGTGTGTTCTGTGTAAAATTTTGTACTGTAATAGCTGCAGGTTGGAGTTCTGATTCATTCGAAAGGTATTCAAGCAAATTTGCCTCCAGAAGTTAGTGTCTGGATTGATGAGCAAATCCCTTTCCCATTGGTGGGTAGGGAGTGAGAGCGTTGTATCAGATTCTGCTAGATGCACGTAAATCCTAGACAGTAGTTTTTTAGTTGGAGTTATTAAAAAGTTTGCTATTTTTGGTGAAAGCTCCAGATCTAATTGCTTACGGCACCATCTATTATGTATTATTGATTTAAGTTGAAGATATTCTAAGTATTTGTTTTTCTCAATGTTATAAGTTTCTGTAATTTTGTCAAATGATATCATGCAATTGTCTTGGATTATATGTTCGAGGCGCTTGATTCCTTTATTATGCCAAGCCAGGAAGTTTATCACTTTTTTTATTTAACAGGATGTCAGGGTTGTTCCAGATGGGTGTCAGTTTGCATGGGACCAGTGAAATTTGGTTCATTCTATTTGGTTCACTGAGAACTATTTATAAGCTATCATCAGTCCAAGGAGTGACGCCGATGTTTCCGTTCTGCCTTATTAGCTGTAACTGTAGTTCCGCTTTTTGCCAGCAGGCTGCGCACAGACAGCGTTTCTGTGGGCAGCACATTGTATGTTTTTAGATTAGTATTTCATAACTGGACTGCAGGACATTGCGTAAAATCATTTTCTGCAGTAAGTATTGGAGTGTTTATAAAGGATCTTTTTAAAAAAATAAATAAATAAGTTTCTCACAAACACCTCCATTCATGACTGACTGAAATATCAAGGATGAAAGTGATTAGGATCAGCTCAGAGAGCGCATGCCGAGCTGCTGCTTAAGTAGCAGCAGTCAACTTTAAACCAATGTTAAACAAATACTAGTTAATACTGAAAACAATCAGTCATTAAAATTAAACAGCTTGCTAAGCTGTGTTTCCTTTAACAATATAAATGTTATAGATAAATGGAAACCCCACGCTCTCCGCGAATATTAATCACCAAGATTTATAAAAACCGCAACTGTACTGAAAAATAACGTTGCTTATGAATGTTGGCAAGTAAAAAAGTATTTGTACTTTGTGATCAAGTGCCATTCTTGGCACATCACACAACGACGAAATGTGTCCTCTGCATTTTAACCCATATGTGACATATTAGTGGGCGGCTATATTATTTAGCTTCATTCTTAAAATAATAATACTAATACCAAAAATAATAATAACAAAACCATATGAAGCCAGGTCTATAAAGCTAAAGTACCATAATGATTTGAAGCTATTATAGAGCGTAATTTGTAAAGAGGGAGACATGAACCTTACAATAAGTGTGTGTATACCAAAGTGGGCAGCTGTCTCTTTAAGACGTTCCTGAGTGCCGAAAGGTAGGGTGGGAGTTTTTTTTCCGGCGGGCTTTTCTAGACGGAGGAAGGCGGGTAAAGAGAGCGGAAAGAAGAGTGAACGGCAACTTAGAGAAATAAACGTATATATCTACATATATCTACATATCTACATATATATATATATATATATATTTGTGTAGATATCAACGTTTAGAGCACTGTTTATTTTTTTTGGCCGAAGCATACAATTGCAGCAATTAGTGGATAGAAAGATTTTGGTGCAATTGCTCTCTTTTGGATATCCTGGTAGGTCAATTTACCTGTTTGGTTAAATGTTAAGGAAAATATAGATATAGGGATCATTAGTGTGAAGGAAAAACAGTCAGGATATGAATGTGAACCTTTGTTGATTGTGTGGTTGATTATTTTCTTTGCTAATGTATCATTTTTTGTAGTTGTATGTAAAATGCTAAAGCTACCTATAAGGCTACTTGCTAATTGATCGGAATACGTTGACTGTGATATGGTGTTATTCAGTTTAGCCACCCTGTTAGTACCATTGCAGGTTTAAATGTTTATAATGTGCATATATAAATATATACATGTATATGTGTATATTAATGTTATTCAGGAAATCTGTATAGTATGGCCTAATGTGGATCTGAGATTGCGCTGTATGTTAATGGATGATGGAAAAAAATATAATTTTGTGTGATGTTTAAATAAGACATCTAACTCTCTGTACTTTGTGTGCAGACTGTTTTTTTTTGGATTTGATTCCGTTCCGAATTCAGTATTTTTTCGACCAAGGAAGATCGCTTGTTTCACAGAGTCGCCCCCTCTGCGTTGAACTGCGCAATGCAACAAGTTTTTTGCAACTGGAGATTTTTTTCTTTCCCAGCGCTTTGTGAAGACATCCTGAAGTGTTGCAACGGGGGTTGCTATAAATGGCAACGCCTCTGCAAAGGTCGGGAGTGGCATCCACCTCCCCAGTGGACACGGGGATCACGGGGATCAGTGGGTGGCAGTTTGGGAGAAGATTGCAGCCCTCGAAGACGAGGTGGACCGTTTACGGTCTGAGATCTCCCAGCTTGCTGGTGCCCTGACTGACCCAAATATGCCCCGGAGCAGTTCGGAGACCACTGGGACTCTTATAGTCCCCACTTCAGCTCCAAGCTGTTTCCCACCCCCTCCTCCTCCTCCGCCTGCTAATATCCAGGGCCCGAAGCAGAAGACGAGTCATCGTCAGGGAAGTGGCGCAGGACCCACCAATGGCCCCAACATGGTGGATGTTCTGGCGGAGCTGCCGCACATTAAACTGCGCCCAGTGATGAGGTCGCCAGGTGGGACGCCAGTGACGAGGAGGGGACTGACGCAGGGGACGCCCATGCCCTCAGAGGACTTTGCTGCCATCTTAGCAGAGGCTCTGAAGAAGAAGTTCAAGCAACAGATCCACTCTGATGAGTAGGAGCAGCAGGCCTCTGAGCCCTTAAACTTTTTTTACTTATAACATTTTTATACTTGTAACATTTTTAAACATAACATTTTTATACTTATATCTTTTTTTATACTTAAGATTTTTATACTTATATACTTTATATACTTAAACTTTATATACTTATACTTTGTGTACTGATTCTATATACTTATTAATAAATAATATATTTATATCACTATTATTTTTAAAAGAGTTGCTGATTTTGTAATACTGCTGCAGCATTCTCCACATGCTAATCACTGCCCCACATCGAATTGGCACTTTGATCTGCCACATATCACTTCACTACCCCCTGTTGAATGTTGTATCGTATGTTGTTAGATATCTCGTAGTAGTAAGTACTTCATTATTAGGCTGCACAATATTGGAAAAGATGTATTTCTGCAATGAGTATTGCAGTATTTATTTAAATTTAAAATGCTTAAAACAAACCAAATTCTCACAAACACATCTATTCATGAGTGATTTAAACGGCAAGGATGAAAATGATTAGGATTAGCTCTTGCCAAAATAGGGCTTGTAAACTTTTGTGGTAGTCAGAATTAACCCAAAGAACTATGACTCTATAATCCTCTATAATCACTCTCACTCTGTCACACTTGAATCAAACTCCAGACCTCGCATGTAATGTGTGGGGGAGGATTAGGTGGACTAATGAAATCGTGGTTCCGGATGAGGTAGTGTTCTCAGAAGAGTGCCGGTCAGAGCACTGGGATCACAGCCAAGGTGGGTTTAAGGTTTTTACTCGCAATTCTGTAGTTACAGCCCAGCAACTAACAATAGGCACCATCCAATCCAATATGTGGGCGTGGTTCTGAAATAAACCAATAAAGGGAATAACGACTGAACATTCTGGAAAAGGTAAGCGAATTATGGTAGTTTCAAATATGTCCACAAGATGGCACTGAAGGATTACCAGTAAACTATATAATAAGTTGGAGGTGCTCCTTTAACTTGATTAATAGCAATAAGAAATTATAATTACCACATACAAATGCTGACCCACGACAAATTGCTACATCAACGATAACAGGGCATGTAAATCCAACAAGCTGCCATATACGCAATCTAGTAACACTACACCGATACTGCGCATACAGAAAGAAATCAACTACATTAAAAGTATAGAAAACATTACTTACTGAACATCATACACGCACACCCGTAATCACGGACAGAAAATGAACTACCAAACGAGAGGGGCACATAAGATAATAACTATGAAATGTCTCTGGAGCGCAGGTGAACTTCTGGAACTCTTGCTCTTTGGAGGCTGCGACCAGGCAAGCAGTGTGCCGTAAAACGATCCAGCGCTGCTGCAGACTGACGTAACTCCCAATTCTGCTTCCATCTTAACATAATGAGCAAAGTTTTCTTCTTTATTCAGCAATCCAGCATAGTGTTCCAGCCACACTCGGGTACAATGCGCAATGCACCCCGCACCCAGAAATCAGCAGGTTAATATACTATAAGACGAATTCCCCTATATGGACTTCTAAGTCCTGATTGGTTACCAAACATCTGCAAACCAGGTTTCGACCATACAACAAACATAATACGCCACTATTGGTCTACTTCAAGGATGTTGAGCTTCCAATCCTCGTTAGGCCTAGGCCTCCTATGAGTCCCACACATAAGCCTGTCTATCCAGCCTAGGAAGGAGGGCAAAAACCCTAAACATTAGGGAAATTCCACTCCCAACCCAGCAAAAAGGTGCAACCCCCCCTTCGGTGTCCATGGCTGGCATGGCTCACAATGCTATCAGTAAGGGAAACCCCAACCCTATATTACCTAAATAAAGACTTCCGCGTAAACATATACAACCCTTATGGATACATAACTTGCTTGTGTGTTCAAATGCTACCATACAACAAACTGCATCTAGCATAGTATAGCAGCTACATTTCAAGGCTTCCTGCAGGTCCCCTTTCTCCCCCGGCGATGTTCCCTTCAGCCCAGTTCTCCAAGGTCTGTGGCCTGCAAAGCTGGTTCCGTGCAGGTGGCTGTGAGTCAAGGACACACGGCACCATCCCCAAAACAACAAAACCTGAGACACAAGAACAATCCTACAATGCCTCCCAACCCTGGCCTACCATCACTTTAAATTTCCCTTCCACACTTTGAACTAATGTTAAACATATACTACATAATCCTGAAAAGGAGCGGTCACTAAAATTAAACAGCTCGCAGATCTTCACACTGCAAGAAATGCAAAGATGGAGAAAGCGAAGAACAGTGAGAGTACGCCACTGCCTATGGTGTCCTTGTCGACCCTTATGAAATGCCAGCAAACACATGGACAAGGGATCCCGATGCGCTACCTTGGCTTTCTTATGGGGACACTGTCAACCACCTAGTGTCTGTCATTAGTGCGTACACTTTTAAAGAGTTTAAAAACTACAAATCTCTTGAAGCGCATGAACAGTTCACAGCTGGCTGGGCACATTGTCATCGTCAAGGATTTTAGGCATGTTTATTTATATAGCACAATTCAGGCACAAGGCAATTCAAAGTGCTTTACAAAGACAAGGATACAATCACATTAAAACTTCAAAATCACATTTCAAAGATAAGTGAAAAAGAAATAATAATGAAAATAAATAATTTTATTAATCAATTACAATGAACACATAGATAATAATAAGAAAAAGCCAAAACAAATAAATAGGTAACTGAAAAGATGTCACATTTTAATGACAGAAAATGACTGGTGCTGCACTAGGAAACTCTGACCATGCAACAATTTATCTAATTCCAGCATACAGACAAAATCTGAAAACTGCTAAACCTGTCGTTACTAGAGTGAAACACTGGACATGCGGAGCTGTAGAGCAATTAAAATCATGCTTTGACTCGACAGACTGGAATGTTTTCAAAACTGCTACTAACAGCGTGGATGAATACACGGACACTGTAACATGGCACATAAGCTTCTGCGAGGACTCTCGCATTCCCAAAAAGTCTGTTGTCAGCTATAATAATGACGACCCATGGTTTACAACTGAACTCAGGCAGCTTCATAAAACAAAAGATGAAGCCTACAGGAGTGGTGACAAAAACCTGTTCAAATTCTACTGCGGGTTTGAAAAGCCACATTCGCGCATCATACAGCCCTCACCTTTTCAATGGCCTTCTTCACACCTGGGTACCTTCACACCTCGCCCACACTATACCCAGCTCACCCCCCCCCCCCACGTCCAGCCACCTCCCCAGGAGAATCAACGACAGAGATGTAAACAAGATCTTCAGTAGCCAGAATACAAGGAAAGCTCCTGGTTCAGACTCTGTCTCCCCAGCCACTCTGAAGCACTGTGCAGATCAATAGTCACCTGTCTTCACAGATATTTTCAACCAGTCACTGAACCAGTCAGTGACTACAGACTGGTGGCTCTCACATCGGTGGTAATGAAGGCTTTTGAGAGACTTGTGCTGTCATACCTTAAAACCATCACAGACCTATCGCTTGACCCCAGGCTACAGTCTGCCTACAGAACCAACAGACCTGTGGACGATGCAGTTAACACTGGACTCCATTTCTTGCTCCGACACTTGGAGTGCCCTGAGACATATGTTAGGATTCTGTTTGTGGACTTTAGCTTTGCATTTAATACTATTCTATCGGAGCTAATGCGGAATGAACTCTCACAACTGTCCGTGCCTGATCCAAAATAACATGTTATAACCACGATGGCCCAGTTTTACGCTACAATCATTGAGTCCATCCTCACCTCCTCCATCACAGCCTGGTTTGGATCAGCCACTGAACGAGACAAGGCCAGACTGCAACAGATCATTCACTCAGCAGAGCGAATAATCGGCAGTAACCTGCCTACCCTCCAGACACTGTAGATCACCAGAATCAGGAAACGGGCATACAAAATCTTTGAGGACCCATCTCACCCTGCTCACCACATCTTTCAAGCCTTACCCTCCAGGAGAAGACTCATGGCAATCAGAACCAAGACCACAATACATGCCAAGAGCTTCTCCCCTCAGGTAGTCTCTCTCATTAACCAAACCAGTCTCTGAATGGACGTTCAATTAATCGTCAGCTGCAGTGAAATATCCACCAGCATAACCAGTGAACAACTGATAAACTTCCTCTATGATTATATTCTGCACTCTTGCACATTATGCACACATACTGCAAACTCTGTATACATATTGCACTCTTGCACATATAGTTGACTTGGCTGCTACTTAATAACTGCACCATTTAAGAGCCCTTTAAATTATTATACCATTTATATAGTTTATATTCATACTACAATGATTACTATGTACACACACATATATAAATATCATAATACCATCATTACTGCCATTAATAAACTTAATTATCATATAATTATCATATTACCCAATTGCCAGTCTATTGTTTATTACCTTTCTGCATATGTCTTTGCTAAATGTGGGTAATTCTCGCCAGTGTGGGGAAGCAATAAAAAAGGCCAACAGAATGTTGGGTTATATCTCTAGGTGTGTGGAGTTTAAGTCAAGGGAGGTGATGATACACTTATATAATTCCTTGGTAAGACCCCACCTAGAATACTGTGTGCAGGTTTGGTCACCATACCTCAAGAAGGACATTGCTGCCTTAGAAAAGGTGCAACGAAGAGCTACGAGAATGATTCCTGGTCTTAGAGGAATGTCTTATGAGGAGAGGTTAGCGGAACTGAATCTGTTTAGCCTTGAGCAAAGGAGACTAAGGGGGGATATGATTCAGGTCTATAAGATTCTAACGGGTCTGGATGCTCTTCAGCCAAATGACTATTTCAATATTATTCTAAATACTAGAACTCGTGGCCATAAGTGGAAATTAGCGGGAGAACATTTTAAAACAAATTTGAGGAAGCACTTCTTTACACAGCGTGTAGTTAGAGTATGGAATAGTCTTCCTGCTAGTGTAGCGGAAGCTAAAACCCTGGGTTCCTTTAAATCAGAGCTAGATAAGATTTTAACAACTCTGAGCTATTAGTTAAGTTCTCCCCAAACGAGCTTGATGGGCCGAATGGCCTCCTCTCGTTTGTAAATTTCTTATGTTCTTATGTTCTTTGTAATGTCATGTAAAAGCACCACCAAGGCAAATTCCTTGTATGGAAACATATCTGGATTCTGATTCTACATCCTTCATCAGTACTAGAAAACTTCCATCCAGCGTTGCATTTCACTTTGACGCTGTCACACTTTTCTGTGATCTAGCTCTTGTTTTGGTCGCCGACTATCATCCAACAAAAGGTTCATTTCAGCTCTCCTAATCTGACATAAACCACACTCACAAACACTTTCGGGTTACTGTGCCACCAGGAAGGGATGGACTCCGGTCGGGATGGGTTTCCAGCATTTCCTATCCTGGCTGTTCTCTTTAGGGACAAACACAAGAATGGAGTCTAGTGATCACACCGGAAGCTGACTTACCTGAACGGAGATGTACGGAGCAGACTCTCATATGCGCGGGGATGCTCTGGAATGCAAGGTCTTTACGCCCCACCGCTAGAAGCTACGCCATCCGACGCCATTTCGTCAACTATTCCACTTTTGCCTTTTTTTTTTTTCCAATCCGGAAAGGAGAAGAAATGTATACCGGTCCTGAAGACCGAAGAGAGACCCGAGTGGATATGGGGCCGCCGCTTAGCGGGTCGCCGTTAGCCGGGCCTCCGTGACGCCCCCGCTCGGAGTAGAATGCCCAGGGGCGTCGCAGCCACCGGCGTCCTCCCTGTCCTCCTGTCCTCTCAAAAAACAGCAATCATTTAAACAAACATGAGGGAAAATTCAAAAGGCAAAGATGACGTCATGCCTTACCTCAGCACAGCTGCCCACCGCACAAACGACAGCGTGTCACCTTACTTTAAAAAAAAAAGAAAAACGGCGGGAAATGGGGGCCGCGCACGGACAGGGCCCCTCCCACACAGCACATGCGGCTAATTAGCTGGCCATCCAGAGGCACTCAGTCTATTAGTCACCCATTCAGTCAGTCAGTTCTGCCTTTCAACAACAGGGGGCACTGCAATACCGGGTCGGTGCCTGGAGCAGACGGGGCAAGCTCCCTGTTCCAAAAATCTGTTTAATATGTGGTCCCCTCCATGAGGGACGTATCAAAATGACCTTTTCATACCAAAACAAAATGTAAATCAGCTCAAATACATGAATAATAAATATTATGCTTGTACTACTTACATTAACACATAATCACAATCTATAAGGCTGAAACATTCCCACACTATGCAAATCATGCCAACACAGTACAATAAGACTTTCAAAGATAATATTAAACAAATAGAACTACCTGCAGAACTATTACCCATAAAACAGGAAAAGGGCAATAAGACCAGCAAATACAATTATACACCATTTAAACCTAATTACAATTATATGGTCAATAAAACAATTAAAATGTCACCTTATATGCATGCTATTAAAAAGTTAAGACCTCCAACCCTCTGGAGTCGACGGCATCGTCGGCAATGCCGTGTATCTTTCTCGTGTATTTCAGTTCATAACTCACTGAAATCTTATTATAGAAACATGAAAAAAACGCTGACTAAATCCGTAATCTGCCTTCTTTTCAAAACGTCCATTGTCGGAAGTATTAAACTTTTAAAAATTAGGTTAAATCGGCAAAAGAGTAAACCATGTCACCTTACTTTGTTTTACCTGCATCGGGGGTGTGTAGTACCACTGTCACCCGAAGATCGCTATTCACATTCTAAATAGCCGCATTAGCGCGTATTCAGATCGCATTCGCATGGTAATTTGATGAACAACGCAACGGTGGAACGCGATCCAGATACATCCCCTTCAGCGCCATAAAAGGGGGGTAGGGACGTGGCCAAGTGACAATGGCTCATTCATACACATGAAAGTTGCTACATATTCAATGAAAGGAGCCAGAAATAGTTACATGAGTTAGATTTTTCTTATTCATTTATCCAAATGAATATTGCAACTACACCATTTAGTCATCTTCATGTAGCCAAGACTTTGGTGATCAGATATCTGGGATCAAGACAAACTGCCAGCATTGCTTCCCAGATAGCAAAATCTTTCTGGCCCGGATGTGGCCCACATCACGCATAATCATCTGGCCCACATACCGCATGGAATGACGGCGATTGAGCGGACCGCTCTCGGTTGCCGCATCAGGTTAACATCTGGGCCAGAGCAGGGCCTGATGTTAGCCACGAGTGGCCAGGCTCTGTCTGAGATCTGGCCATATTATGGCCCATTACCAGTTTCTGAACCTCACAGATGTTAACCTCGTAAGAGCTACTTTTCAACAGGAACTGAATACAGTCCCTGATCAGGCTTCAAATGTGTTTAGAAACAACAAAAGTCCAATGTCTTAAAGGATTTTGAATTTGAGGAAAAAAACAAAAAACAAAAAAAAAACAAAACAACATCCGTGGATGTCTGGTGCTGGGTGGGTAGTGGGTACTGTCGTTTTGAGGTGGACACACCCTTTACATTTACAGCATTTAGCAGACACTTGTATCCAGAATAACTTCCATTTTCAATTTGGGGTTAAGGGTCTTGCAAATGAATCCAGCTTCAGTTGTATAAATGCATGTTTATGGGCCCTTGAGTCATGAAAAATAATGAATGTAGTGAATTACTATATTCTCAAATTACTTTTTGTAGTTTTGCGAACAACATCATTTATTAAACAAACAAATCTGAATTGGCAGAATGAAAAATTAAAAATGAAAATAAACTATTATTTAATTCCTTGGAACAACAACCTGTGGAAAACTGTGAATTTTCAATATTTTCCTTGAGACTTGAAGGAAGAGTCCGTAAACGGAAAATGTGCCAGTAATTTTCTGCCAGTACATTTTCCGTTTTTTGACTGATTTTTTTTTTTTACAGTGTATACCTTTTACCAGTGAGCCGCAAGCCATATAACAATTTTTTAATAAAGTATTTAACATGTGGTCCATCTCTGTTTTGTGACATTTGGGCCACATTTGTCTAATCACAAGTGGGCCACTTTTACGATACATCCGTTTGCCGGTGCCGGAACCGGGCCAGCAGTGCCACACATTTGCCCGAAGTGGCCCACATCCGCATGCTATCTGGGATACTATGTACTTTTATAATGTTTCTGCAAGTGTTCCAAACTGCATTTTGCAATGTCTATACTTTGAATGTCAAATTACAAACTTCACATAAATCTGACATATTTACAAAGTACACTAAGATTAAGATGAGTTTGTTGCCAAACCAAATAGGCTACAGTATATAAGAAATAATTTATTTGCCAGGAATTAAGTTTATGATATTGAATGTGAGCATGGCCCAGTTAGTGAAAGTGTGTCCCCTACCCCTAGACTCCAGAGGGTTAAAAAGGAACACATCCGCAGACTTCCAAGCTCTGCACAAGGGTCGGGCTAAAACGGCATCATACACCTTCCCAAAACACATACAATCAGTAAGCTTGGGAATGAAATAGGTTAATCGCACAATAAACAGCACAACAGATCAAATAAAATGCTAATAAATGTTAATAATGTTAATATTGATGAATAAGTGCTACAGTGATCAACCAAAACAGTGCTCAGTAAAATCTTTACGTGCCATTAAATAAAATCCATACCAAATAAAACACACACACAGAAAATCAAAGCACACTTACCTAAAACCCGAAGTGTCCTCTGTGTGCTTCAGGAAAGTGCATCACGTCAACCCTGTAGGATGGAGTGTCACCACCTAGACGTACCGGGGCAGCTTTCGCCTAGGATCAAGGCAGTTGGATGGATGTCAACTTACCTCTGGGGGTAGGTCGTTTAAGTAGATGGCTGCTTCCTTCTGGGGGCTGGGGGTTTGGGTGAATGTCAGCTTACTTCTGTGATCAGGGTGTTTGGGTGGGAGCGAGCTTACCTCTGGGGTCAGGGGATTGAGTTGAAAGCAGCTTGCCTCTGGGGTTGGAACATTTGGTTGGATGTGAGCTTACATGAGGGGCCTGCTTTTTTGGGTGGACAGCAGCTTGCCTCTGAGATCGTCTGCCGCCGCCCCCCAACTTTCACAGCCAGGACCTCCTCCCTTCCTTAAGGTACAGTAGAATATTTCAGACATCCCAACCTGCAAAAACTCAATTCAGGGAGGTGCCCCCAACCGCCCGACAAGGAGTGAGATGTAACTTCAACAAACTTGATTTCAGTTTAATTTCTTCATTAATTTCCTCTAGTCAGCGCACTAAATTACAAAGGTCAATATTATGTATTATTTTGACAATAATATAAGTAGATTATTTTACCATTTATGCAAATTCCTTAATTATATTCCATTGCTATTTTACAAAAGTCTTCAAGGAGTCTGACAGCATTGGCAACTAACCAAGTGTCTAACTAGTGTAGACCTGAATAATACAGCACATGAAATGACACTTGTTAAACTGACCTCAACATGCATTTTACAGTCGTTTAAACCGTCATGAGCAATGCTGAAATCACTGTTGCTAACAGTACAGCACGCAACACTGTCATTATTTTCATCCTTATTAAACAAGGATACACTTTTGTGTAGTCTGAAGTGAAATACGTTTTATATTTCCGTTTTTTGGGGCACTCTCGCTCTGTCATGATGCTCCACTTAACCGATAACTTCGGTCCTCGAGAGGTTAAATAAAAGCCCGCCCGCATTGAAATCTGATTGGCTTATTTTGCTAAGTAAACCAATCAGGATGCTGTCTATCTAGCACGGGCTACAGGCACAAACGCAGGGACCCACACATATGCACGTTCTCTCTCTTTCTCTCTCTCTCTCATTCCGTCGTACGCGCGCGTCTCTCAAGTGCGCGATGCTCACACTACTGTCTCGCATGCATGCTCTTGTTTACTTGCTCTTCTTTCCGGGATATTTTATTCAATTTGCGGGTATCAGGGAGTCGCTGTCAATATGTGGGAAACTCCCGGAACTTCCGGGAGAGTCGGGATGTCTGGATAACTGCTTATTTGTACTATAATGATAGCTGTTAATTTTCAGGGAGCTGTGATGATATTAGAAATTGTGCAGGGTTATATAAGTACTGTGAAGCTGTCGTTATCCAGTTAAATGTTTACAAATATTTATTATTTTATCATATTTTATGTATACTTTCAGCTTATTCACAGGTCTCTCCTACATTCATCTTACCGTCCGTCCATGCCTACTTTAATGTAAAATCAGACAGATTGCTTAACTTGCAGCTGTCCAATTACGCGTACATATTTTATTGTTGCAGATAATTAAGGTAGGTAATACAACGCTGAAGGTTAGATGTATAGTACGATTACATATGTACAACATGTGGTCATTTCAGTCAGACAAACGTTTAAAATGGAAAACGAGCTTTCCGTTTTTACCGGCAATTTCCATAGCACGTCTTAGTCGAAGTACTACACTGCCATCTATTGGACAAGTCAGGTTACTGAATCGTGAAATGTGTCTGTACTAAAATGGATAATATCTTCAGTCATGTTTTCTTTTAGGACCACTACAAGAGGATTATCAGTATGAAAGTTTATCAATACAAATCATTTATTAAACTAAATATTACAGGGCTCTCCCTGAAAATAAGATGCTCTTAGCTTCCAAAGCCAAGGACACATTCTAGTGATTTTCCAGGAGACTGGACCTAACTAACATGGGGCCTTATGAAAAACAATCAATCAGTTCATGTTGAAGCTCACAAGGTGTGGAGAACAAGAAACACAAGTATGGGAGAAAGGCAAGGTGCAAAGCATACACAAGCAGTGTAACGACATATCAGTTACAATGTATGATTAAACATACATCATTTCTCACAGTATGAATAGTGGCCCGTTGCTCCTACTATAGCCTCACGCCTCCAGGGTCATGGGTTCAATCTGCACCCCTGCTGTAATAAACAGTGAAGTTATTACAGTAACATGATGTTTATCAGTAAAATAGTACAATACTGTAGAAAAAATGATTTCTGGGCAATATTTATGAGAACCTTGCCGATAAAATACTGTAATGTACTGTAATTCTGTACATGAACTTCAAAAAAATAAACTGTAGAATTTACTCAGATTGAATGATGTAACAATTTGCACTCACTTTTTTGGGTTGACTTTAAACCAGGGGTGGCCAATCTTATCCGCAAAGGGCCGGTGTGTATGCAGGTTTTTTGGATAACCTGTAGGTCAGCTGTTCAAACCCAGGTGTGAGGACTCTTCAGCCAATCAGTCCTCTAATTAATGACCTAATTAGGGAGTTGCAGCAAAAACTTGCATACACACCGGCCCTTTGCGGATAAGATTGGCCACCTCTGCTTTAAACCCATTTTAGTAAAGTATACCCAATTCTAGGAAATATTTTAAATAAATGAAGCTAAAGTCTACCTACTATCTCTCAGGGTCAGCCCCTGCTGTGGTCCTACCGTGTCCCTTCCCCGTTTGACCAGCAGGCGTTGCTGGTCATCTTGTCCTTCATGTTTGTCTTTGAGTTTCCCCTGTGCTGTTGGTCTCGTGGCTCAACACCTTGAGCGTCCGGTTGTCTTTGTACCTTCTGTCCTGTGTTTGAATCCCACCTCCTGTTTTTGTATTTTGCTCCCTAGTGTTTCAGTTGAGTTTGTCTAGTTATTGTATTTGGTGATTTTGTATATGGGTTTTGGTTTTGTTCCTTCTGCCCCTGCTTGTGTCTTTACCTGTTTAAATTCCCTAGTGTTGGTTTCTGTTTCCCTGTGTCCCTGTTTAGTTCCTTTGAGTTTATTAGTTTCACCTGTGCCCTGTTTCCCTGGTCTTTGTTAATTAGTCTCACCTGTCCTGTGTTAGTCTCGTTACCCCTTTAGTATTTTAGTTCCTGCTTCTGTTTAGTTCCTCAGTGGTTCATTGTTTTTGTGTGATTTGTTGTTTGCGATGTTCAATGGTTTTGCTATTTTCAGTGTTTGATGTGTATTTGGTTTTTGTGATTTAGTCTTAGTTTATTCCCTTTAGTTTTTGACCCCTCGTGGTCCTTTTTGGTTTGTTTGGTTTTGTAGTTTTTTCTGTTTTATTTAATAAACCCTGTTTGTTTTTCTTTGAGCCGCAAGTGGGTCGTCCACCCTTTTTTGTGCCTGCACCATGCCTCGCTCCCGTGCCCGAGCCGCCCGCAACCTTGACACTATCACAGTACCATCCTATAATATTTACTCAAATCAATTAATATTTCAATATTAATATTAATTAATTTCAATTTTAACAATTAATATTTCAAATCAAAATTTGTACTCACTCGTTTGGGTAAATTGGGGTATTATTTTTTATGAGTAAAATAAACCCAAGTTTATCAAATAACATACCTAATGTATTTAATGGGCCCTTTTCAGCATTAAACGCAAAGTGGTACCAGGTTTGAAACAAGGGTCTTTGCCAGCATGGCCTGATACAGTTTTCTGTCCCTTTGGGAGTAAAGGTCTTTGCTCAAGAGCTCATTAATGTGGCTATTCTGCCAAGACTGGGCTGTTCTGCAGCTGTGGTATATTTCATCCACCGTCATGAAGGAAACTCTCCCAAATACTGACCTTGCAAGATGTTCTCTGTTGAGATAAAAAAAAATGGAATAGTTGTGATTGCTCATGTAATGCTTTTTACGGGTGATGTATTTGTTAATGTAAGGCCATTTTGATTACCCACACTTGGCCTTGTAGCCTTATATTTGCAGAAAAGAGCCTGAGCAGTGATATTCTTTGCTGTGTGGGTCTTGGAACTGCCCACTCCCCTGTAGACCAATAGTGTTGGATGTATATTTGCATAGCATAACATGGTACTGCCTTTGATTTAGTAGATTTTTAATTCACTGTTATGATGTTGAATAGGACAAGTGCATAAATCCCCAAATATATTGGCTACCACAGCTAAAATGGATCTTGGTGGGATGTGTTGGTTTGTGCTCCATGGAGTGATCTTGGGTGGGAGGCTAAGATTGGATGTAGATAGAATAAAAAACCTCAATGTCTTCTAACATCCCCACCGTAAGAACACATTAAGTCCTGCTCATACTAATTCTGGTATCTAAACCATCAGCTTTTCAGGACTCTTTGGCAATTATACATCTCAAAACACACAAAGCCAACTGATAGAGAGCAATCAGTTTAAATAACCAAAGGAATGCTGAAATAAAACAAGCAATGATATGCGGTAGAGACTAATATCTGTGGCATTCCATTCTCAATTGTGGTGGGATTCTAAATATTATGTAAACATGGATATCCAAAAATTAAGCCTAATTAAAATCAAAATATTAAATGAGCAAAATTATTAAATTTGTTGTTCTATCCCAAGTCTTGATTAAAAAGCACTTCTAACCTGCCGCTGACAGGTTACTGTGAATTATTATTTCTGTTTTTACAATATAGATGTTAAAGCACTTGATTTTATTGGTAACGCAGCGGTAACGTAAAGTTACTTGAAATTGTAACAGTAATCTAATTATCAATTATCAAACGCGTTAAATTACTCCGTTATTAAAAAAGAATCAAATTCCAGTAACACGTTACTATAAGTGACAATGTAAGAGACAATAAAAAGCAAATGTAACCATTATGAAAATATTTCAGATATTTTACTGAAAGGTATATCACAGGCCCTGGTGACCCGCACCATCTTGGTCTTCAAGGCTGGCTGCACAAGTTGCCAAAAGGCCTGGAAGTGATGATGATGATGGTGACGATGATGATGATGACGAAACCCTTTATTGCTGTTGCAATACACCATGTTACTAGTCACAAGTACAAGTGAAAATAACTGCCCATCAACCCGACCATACATATACACAAACATCACATTATAGGGGGTAGACAGGTCAGGAAGACAGGGGATATAGGAAGAACAGAGAAAACAGAATTACATGAGAAGAGAGGAGGAGAATTAAAACAGCCCCCAGACTGTACTCCAGTAGGGAGGACATTGTAGGAACAGAAAAAACACATAGAACATAAGAACATAAGAATTATACAAACGAGAGGAGGCCATTCGGCCCATCGAGCTCGCTTGGGGAGAACTTAACTAATAGCTCAGAGTTGTTAAAATCTTATCTAGCTCTGATTTAAAGGAACCCAAGGATTCAGCTTGCACTACGTTATCAGGAAGACTATTCCATACTCTGACTACACGCTGTGTAAAGAAGTGCTTCCTTAAATCCAGTTTGAAATGTTCTCCCGCTAATTTCCACCTATGGCCACGAGTTCTTGTATTTGAACTAATGCTGAAGTAACTATTCGGTTGAACAGCATCCAAACCTGTTAGAATCTTATAGACCTGGATCATGTCCCCCCTCAGTCTCCTTTGCTTGAGGCTGAACAGATTTAGCTCAAATAACCTTTCCTCCTATGACATTCCTCTAAGACCAGGAATCATTCTTGTGACCCTACGCTGCACCTTTTCTAAGGCCGCAATGTCCTTTTTAAGATATGGTGACCAAACCTGCACACAATATTCTAGGTGAGGTCTCACCAAGGAATTGTATAATCTTAGCATTACCTCCCTTGACTTAAACTCCACACACCTGGAGATATACCCCAACATCCTATTGGCCTTTTTTATTGCTTCCCCGCACTGGCGAGAATGAGACATGGAAGCATCAACATACACACCAACGTCTTTCTCATATTCAGCTACCTTTATTTCAGTAGGTCCCATAAAATACCTGTACTTTATATTTCTGCTCCCTACATGGAGTATCTTACATTTGTCTATGTTAAATTTCATCTGCCAGGTGTCGGCCCAGTCACTAATTAAATCAAGATCCCGCTGTAGCTGCTGAGCCGCTAGTTCAGTATCTGCTACACCATCCACCTTGGTGTCATCTGCAAATTTCACCAGTTTACTGTATACATTGGTGTCTATATCATTTATGTAAATTAGGAACAATAGTGGTCCTAAAATTGAACCCTGCGGTACCTCAGCAACATCAGCACATGGTCACTACACCTTACAACATAAAAAGTTGTGACTTGCAACAGGGGAGGGGAATGGGGAGGTGGAGGTAGTCCAGCATAGACAAACAGCCATCTGGTCCTGCAGCCATAGAGGCTGGTCACAGACCCGCCTGTTCAGGTTGAGGGTATGAAGCGGCGAATGCATGGGATGGGGGGAGGGTGCAGTGAGTGCATATCTGTACGTATGTATACTGTATGTGTGTGTGTATCCAGGTGTCCTTGGGATTGGGGGAGAGGAATCTTCGATAAACCAGGGCAATGCCTAATCCAATCAGCATCAGACCTGTAATCATGGTTCCGAATAGGTAGATAACATCACTGAGAAGCTCACGACTTTGCAAAGGATTTTGGATAGCGGAGACCAGCGTGGACATTAGAAGAGCTGTGAAATTACAGCTTCTCGCCCGGAAACCCAAACAACCCTATCCTATCTACTTTTGGCTCCCCCCTAATCAGCATTGGCCTTGGCCACTGCTGAATTAACAACTCCCCCGGAAGAACAAGGCAGTGAGACTCTCTTGCATTCCTCTCCCCCAATCCCAAGGACACCTGGATACACACACACATACAGTATACATACGTACAGATATGCACTCACCGCACTCTCCCCCCATCCCATGCATTCGCCGCTTCATACCCTCAGCCTGAACAGGCGGGTCTGTGACCAGCCTCTATGGCTGCAGGACCGGATGGCTGTTTGTCTATGCTGGACTACCTCCACCTCCCCATTCCCCTCCCCTGTTGCAAGTCACAACTTTTTATGTTGTAAGGTGTAGTGACCATGTGCTGATGTTGCTGAGGTACCGCAGGGTTCAATTTTAGGACCACTATTGTTCAAATACAAGAACTCAGCATTAGTTCAAATACAAGAACTCGTGGACATAGGTGGAAATTAGCGGGAGAACATTTCAAACTGGATTTAAGGAAGCACTTCTTTACACAGCGTGTAGTCAGAGTATGGAATAGTCTTCCTTATAACGTAGTGCAAGCTGAATCCTTGGGTTCCTTTAAATCAGAGCTAGATAAGAATTTAACAACTCTGAGCTATTAGTTAAGTTCTCCCCAAGCGAGCTCGATGGGCCGAATGGCCTCCTCTCGTTTGTATAGTTCTTATGTTCTTATGCTCTATGTGTTTTTTCTGTTCCTACAATGTCCTCCCTACTGGAGTACAGTCTGGGGGCTGTTTTAATTCTCCTCCTCTCTTCTCATGTAATTCTGTTTTCTCTGTTCTTCCTATATCCCCTGTCTTCCTGACCTGTCTACCCCCTATAATGTGATGTTTGTGTATATGTATGGTCGGGTTGATGGGCAGTTATTTTCACTTGTACTTGTGACTAGTAACATGGTGTATTGCAACAGCAATAAAGGGTTTCGTCATCATCATCACTTCCAGGCCTTTTGGCAACTTGTGCAGCCAGCCTTGAAGACCAAGATGGTGCGGGTCACCAGGGCCAGTGCAGCTAAGCTGTGTTATCAGGGTCTCGTGGATTAATGCATACTACACTAAATAAGACTTTAGCCTGAAAGCTTAGCCTATTGGTGCTTAATGGAAATATGAACTAATGCAAAGGTGATCACAAAGGCTGCAATTAATCATGTTATATAGCCCCAAGCCATTTAAGTTTCATCTTTAACTATTTCATTTAGGTGGTAAATATACTTTTATATAAGCAGTAAAACTAATTGTACGTTTGCAGTACTTTTGCTAATTTTAGTTCACTTTCTTTCTTATCTCTAACAGAAACTTGCGCCCATAGACGAGTTGCTTCTGTTCCTAATGCATCTCTCCGTGGCTCTGCCTCTCTGCGATCATGCCAACCATTTTGGTATCCACCGCACCACTGTCAGCAGAATTATAACGACCTGGACACACTTTTGGTACCACCTGCTTGGTTCTATCTGTCTGTAGCTACCAAAAGAAGCCATACAAGCTCAATTACCACCAGAGTTTTCCCCATATGCAAACACACAAGTGATGCTGGACTGTACAGAAATCTTTTGTCAAACACCATCATCTCTTGTTCTGCACAGCTGACATGGGCATTATGGTGGACATGGGGTTTCTTGTGCACACTCTTGTACCCTGCAAGGTTTACCGGCCTGCTGTCCTATCAAAGAAAACTCAGATGAGTAAACAAGATGTTGAACAAACACAGTCCATCGCCCATTTGCGGGTTCATGTCGAAACGTGTATCCGGAGAGTTAAGGAGAACAAACTTTTTGAGAAAGTTATTCCCTTATCTGTGTGTGGAAGTATTGATGAGTTGTTCCGTGTGGGTTAATTCTTGGTAAACCAACAGAATGTCGCTTGTCAAGGCATGGGCAACTGGACAGTGAAAGTCTGTACTCAACTCAAAAGCCTGGACTGCCACCTGACTGGACATTTCTCTGTGAGCTTTCATATGCTGTTTTGTATTTTGTCATGTTAACAGTGCTGTTTGTTTTTTGTACCCTGTGATATACCTTTCAGTAAAATATCTGAAATATTTTCATAATGGTTACATTTGCTTTTTATTGTCTCTTACATTGTCACTTATAGTAACGTGTTACTGGAATTTGATTCTTTTTTAATAACGGAGTAATTTAACGCGTTTGATAATTGATAATTAGATTACTGTTACAATTTCAAGTAACTTTACGTTACCGCTGTGTTACCAATAAAATCAAGTGCTTTAACATCTATATTGTAAAAACAGAAATAATAATTCACAGTAACCTGTCAGCGGCAGGTTAGAAGTGCTTTTTAATCAAGACTTGGGATAGAACAACAAATTTAATAATTTTGCTCATTTAATATTTTGATTTTAATTAGGCTTAATTTTTGGATATCCATGTTTACATAATATTTAGAATCCCACCACAATTGAGAATGGAATGCCACAGATATTAGTCTCCACCACATATCGCTTGTTTTATTTCAGGATTCCTTTGGTTGTTTAAACTGATTGCTCTGTATCAGTTGGCTTTGTGTGTTTTGAGATGTATAATTGCCAAAGAGTCCTGAAAAGCTGATGGTTTAGATACCAGAATTAGTATGAGCAGGACTTAATGTGTTCTTACGGTGGGGATGTTAGAAGACATTGAGGTTTTTTATTCTATCTACATCCAATCTTAGTCTCCCACCCAAGATCACTCCATGGAGCACAAACCAACACATCCCACCAAGATCCATTTTAGCTGTGGTAGCCAATATATTTGGGGATTTATGCACTTGTCCTATTCAACATCATAACAGTGAATTAAAAATCTACTAAATCAAAGGCAGTACCATGTTATGCTATGCAAATATACATCCAACACTATTGGTCTACAGGGGAGTGGGCAGTTCCAAGACCCACACAGCAAAGAATATCACTGCTCAGGCTCTTTTCTGCAAATATAAGGCTACAAGGCCAAGTGTGGGTAATCAAAATGGCCTTACATTAACAAATACATCACCCGTAAAAAGCATTACATGAGCAATCACAACTATTCCATTTTTTTTTATCTCAACAGAGAACATCTTGCAAGGTCAGTATTTGGGAGAGTTTCCTTCATGACGGTGGATGAAATATACCACAGCTGCAGAACAGCCCAGTCTTGGCAGAATAGCCACATTAATGAGCTCTTGAGCAAAGACCTTTACTCCCAAAGGGACAGAAAACTGTATCAGGCCATGCTGGCAAAGACCCTTGTTTCAAACCTGGTACCACTTTGCGTTTAATGCTGAAAAGGGCCCATTAAATACATTAGGTATGTTATTTGATAAACTTGGGTTTATTTTACTCATAAAAAATAATACCCCAATTTACCCAAACGAGTGAGTACAAATTTTGATTTGAAATATTAATTGTTAAAATTGAAATTAATTAATATTAATATTGAAATATTAATTGATTTGAGTAAATATTATAGGATGGTACTGTGATAGTGTCAAGGTTGCGGGCGGCTCGGGCACGGGAGCGAGGCATGGTGCAGGCACAAAAAAGGGTGGACGACCCACTTGCGGCTCAAAGAAAAACAAACAGGGTTTATTAAATAAAACAGAAAAAACTACAAAACCAAACAAACCAAAAAGGACCACGAGGGGTCAAAAACTAAAGGGAATAAACTAAGACTAAATCACAAAAACCAAATACACATCAAACACTGAAAATAGCAAAACCATTGAACATCGCAAACAACAAATCACACAAAAACAATGAACCACTGAGGAACTAAACAGAAGCAGGAACTAAAATACTAAAGGGGTAACGAGACTAACACAGGACAGGTGAGACTAATTAACAAAGACCAGGGAAACAGGGCACAGGTGAAACTAATAAACTCAAAGGAACTAAACAGGGACACAGGGAAACAGAAACCAACACTAGGGAATTTAAACAGGTAAAGACACAAGCAGGGGCAGAAGGAACAAAACCAAAACCCATATACAAAATCACCAAATACAATAACTAGACAAACTCAACTGAAACACTAGGGAGCAAAATACAAAAACAGGAGGTGGGATTCAAACACAGGACAGAAGGTACAAAGACAACCGGACGCTCAAGGTGTTGAGCCACGAGACCAACAGCACAGGGGAAACTCAAAGACAAACATGAAGGACAAGATGACCAGCAACGCCTGCTGGTCAAACGGGGAAGGGACACGGTAGGACCACAGCAGGGGCTGACCCTGACAGATAGTAGGTAGACTTTAGCTTCATTTATTTAAAATATTTCCTAGAATTGGGTATACTTTACTTAAAATGGGTTTAAAGCAGAGGTGGCCAATCTTATCCGCAAAGGGCCGGTGTGTATGCAAGTTTTTGCTGCAACTCCCTAATTAGGTCATTAATTAGAGGACTGATTGGCTGAAGAGTCCTCACACCTGGGTTTGAACAGCTGACCTACAGGTTATCCAAAAAACCTGCATACACACCGGCCCTTTGCGGATAAGATTGGCCACCCCTGGTTTAAAGTCAACCCAAAAAAGTGAGTGCAAATTGTTACATCATTCAATCTGAGTAAATTCTACAGTTTATTTTTTTGAAGTTCATGTACAGAATTACAGTACATTACAGTATTTTATCGGCAAGGTTCTCATAAATATTGCCCAGAAATCATTTTTTCTACAGTATTGTACTATTTTACTGATAAACATCATGTTACTGTAATAACTTCACTGTTTATTACAGCAGGGGTGCAGATTGAACCCATGACCCTGGAGGCGTGAGGCTATAGTAGGAGCAACGGGCCACTATTCATACTGTGAGAAATGATGTATGTTTAATCATACATTGTAACTGATATGTCGTTACACTGCTTGTGTATGCTTTGCACCTTGCCTTTCTCCCATACTTGTGTTTCTTGTTCTCCACACCTTGTGAGCTTCAACATGAACTGATTGATTGTTTTTCATAAGGCCCCATGTTAGTTAGGTCCAGTCTCCTGGAAAATCACTAGAATGTGTCCTTGGCTTTGGAAGCTAAGAGCATCTTATTTTCAGGGAGAGCCCTGTAATATTTAGTTTAATAAATGATTTGTATTGATAAACTTTCATACTGATAATCCTCTTGTAGTGGTCCTAAAAGAAAACATGACTGAAGATATTATCCATTTTAGTACAGACACATTTCACGATTCAGTAACCTGACTTGTCCAATAGATGGCAGTGTAGTACTTCGACTAAGACGTGCTATGGAAATTGCCGGTAAAAACGGAAAGCTCGTTTTCCATTTTAAACGTTTGTCTGACTGAAATGACCACATGTTGTACATATGTAATCGTACTATACATCTAACCTTCAGCGTTGTATTACCTACCTTAATTATCTGCAACAATAAAATATGTACGCGTAATTGGACAGCTGCAAGTTAAGCAATCTGTCTGATTTTACATTAAAGTAGGCATGGACGGACGGTAAGATGAATGTAGGAGAGACCTGTGAATAAGCTGAAAGTATACATAAAATATGATAAAATAATAAATATTTGTAAACATTTAACTGGATAACGACAGCTTCACAGTACTTATATAACCCTGCACAATTTCTAATATCATCACAGCTCCCTGAAAATTAACAGCTATCATTATAGTACAAATAAGCAGTTATCCAGACATCCCGACTCTCCCGGAAGTTCCGGGAGTTTCCCACATATTGACAGCGACTCCCTGATACCCGCAAATTGAATAAAATATCCCGGAAAGAAGAGCAAGTAAACAAGAGCATGCATGCGAGACAGTAGTGTGAGCATCGCGCACTTGAGAGACGCGCGCGTACGACGGAATGAGAGAGAGAGAGAAAGAGAGAGAACGTGCATATGTGTGGGTCCCTGCGTTTGTGCCTGTAGCCCGTGCTAGATAGACAGCATCCTGATTGGTTTACTTAGCAAAATAAGCCAATCAGATTTCAATGCGGGCGGGCTTTTATTTAACCTCTCGAGGACCGAAGTTATCGGTTAAGTGGAGCATCATGACAGAGCGAGAGTGCCCCAAAAAACGGAAATATAAAACGTATTTCACTTCAGACTACACAAAAGTGTATCCTTGTTTAATAAGGATGAAAATAATGACAGTGTTGCGTGCTGTACTGTTAGCAACAGTGATTTCAGCATTGCTCATGACGGTTTAAACGACTGTAAAATGCATGTTGAGGTGAGTTTAACAAGTGTCATTTCATGTGCTGTATTATTCAGGTCTACACTAGTTAGACACTTGGTTAGTTGCCAATGCTGTCAGACTCCTTGAAGACTTTTGTAAAATAGCAATGGAATATAATTAAGGAATTTGCATAAATGGTAAAATAATCTACTTATATTATTGTCAAAATAATACATAATATTGACCTTTGTAATTTAGTGCGCTGACTAGAGGAAATTAATGAAGAAATTAAACTGAAATCAAGTTTGTTGAAGTTACATCTCACTCCTTGTCGGGCGGTTGGGGGCACCTCCCTGAATTGAGTTTTTGCAGGTTGGGATGTCTGAAATATTCTACTGTACCTTAAGGAAGGGAGGAGGTCCTGGCTGTGAAAGTTGGGGGGCGGCGGCAGACGATCTCAGAGGCAAGCTGCTGTCCACCCAAAAAAGCAGGCCCCTCATGTAAGCTCACATCCAACCAAATGTTCCAACCCCAGAGGCAAGCTGCTTTCAACTCAATCCCCTGACCCCAGAGGTAAGCTCGCTCCCACCCAAACACCCTGATCACAGAAGTAAGCTGACATTCACCCAAACCCCCAGCCCCCTGAAGGAAGCAGCCATCTACCTAAACGACCTACCCCCAGAGGTAAGTTGACATCCATCCAACTGCCTTGATCCTAGGCGAAAGCTGCCCCGGTACGTCTAGGTGGTGACACTCCATCCTACAGGGTTGACGTGATGCACTTTCCTGAAGCACACAGAGGACACTTCGGGTTTTAGGTAAGTGTGCTTTGATTTTCTGTGTGTGTGTTTTATTTGGTATGGATTTTATTTAATGGCACGTAAAGATTTTACTGAGCACTGTTTTGGTTGATCACTGTAGCACTTATTCATCAATATTAACATTATTAACATTTATTAGCATTTTATTTGATCTGTTGTGCTGTTTATTGTGCGATTAACCTATTTCATTCCCAAGCTTACTGATTGTATGTGTTTTGGGAAGGTGTATGATGCCGTTTTAGCCCGACCCTTGTGCAGAGCTTGGAAGTCTGCGGATGTGTTCCTTTTTAACCCTCTGGAGTCTAGGGGTAGGGGACACACTTTCACTAACTGGGCCATGCTCACATTCAATATCATAAACTTAATTCCTGGCAAATAAATTATTTCTTATATACTGTAGCCTATTTGGTTTGGCAACAAACTCATCTTAATCTTAGTGTACTTTGTAAATATGTCAGATTTATGTGAAGTTTGTAATTTGACATTCAAAGTATAGACATTGCAAAATGCAGTTTGGAACACTTGCAGAAACATTATAAAAGTACATAGTATCCCAGATAGCATGCGGATGTGGGCCACTTCGGGCAAATGTGTGGCACTGCTGGCCCGGTTCCGGCACCGGCAAACGGATGTATCGTAAAAGTGGCCCACTTGTGATTAGACAAATGTGGCCCAAATGTCACAAAACAGAGATGGACCACATGTTAAATACTTTATTAAAAAATTGTTATATGGCTTGCGGCTCACTGGTAAAAGGTATACACTGTAAAAAAAAAAAAAATCAGTCAAAAAACGGAAAATGTACTGGCAGAAAATTACTGGCACATTTTCCGTTTACGGACTCTTCCTTCAAGTCTCAAGGAAAATATTGAAAATTCACAGTTTTCCACAGGTTGTTGTTCCAAGGAATTAAATAATAGTTTATTTTCATTTTTAATTTTTCATTCTGCCAATTCAGATTTGTTTGTTTAATAAATGATGTTGTTCGCAAAACTACAAAAAGTAATTTGAGAATATAGTAATTCACTACATTCATTATTTTTCATGACTCAAGGGCCCATAAACATGCATTTATACAACTGAAGCTGGATTCATTTGCAAGACCCTTAACCCCAAATTGAAAATGGAAGTTATTCTGGATACAAGTGTCTGCTAAATGCTGTAAATGTAAAGGGTGTGTCCACCTCAAAACGACAGTACCCACTACCCACCCAGCACCAGACATCCACGGGTGTTGTTTTGTTTTTTTTTTTGTTTTTTGTTTTTTTCCTCAAATTCAAAATCCTTTAAGACATTGGACTTTTGTTGTTTCTAAACACATTTGAAGCCTGATCAGGGACTGTATACAGTTCCTGTTGAAAAGTAGCTCTTACGAGGTTAACATCTGTGAGGTTCAGAAACTGGTAATGGGCCATAATATGGCCAGATCTCAGACAGAGCCTGGCCACTCGTGGCTAACATAAGGCCCTGCTCTGGCCCAGATGTTAACCTGATGCGGCAACCGAGAGCGGTCCGCTCAATCGCCGTCATTCCATGCGGTATGTGGGCCAGATGATTATGCGTGATGTGGGCCACATCCGGGCCAGAAAGATTTTGCTATCTGGGAAGCAATGCTGGCAGTTTGTCTTGATCCCAGATATCTGATCACCAAAGTCTTGGCTACATGAAGATGACTAAATGGTGTAGTTGCAATATTCATTTGGATAAATGAATAAGAAAAATCTAACTCATGTAACTATTTCTGGCTCCTTTCATTGAATATGTAGCAACTTTCATGTGTATGAATGAGCCATTGTCACTTGGCCACGTCCCTACCCCCCTTTTATGGCGCTGAAGGGGATGTATCTGGATCGCGTTCCACCGTTGCGTTGTTCATCAAATTACCATGCGAATGCGATCTGAATACGCGCTAATGCGGCTATTTAGAATGTGAATAGCGATCTTCGGGTGACAGTGGTACTACACACCCCCGATGCAGGTAAAACAAAGTAAGGTGACATGGTTTACTCTTTTGCCGATTTAACCTAATTTTTAAAAGTTTAATACTTCCGACAATGGACGTTTTGAAAAGAAGGCAGATTACGAATTTAGTCAGCGTTTTTTTCATGTTTCTATAATAAGATTTCAGCGAGTTATGAACTGAAATACACAAGAAAGATCGCGGCATTGCCGACGATGCCGTCGACTCCAGAGGGTTAAAGGTCTTAACTTTTTAATAGCATGCATAGAAGGTGACATTTTAATTGTTTTATTGACCATATAGTTTTAATTAGGTTTAAATGGTGTATAATTGTATTTGCTGGTCTTATTGCCCTTTTCCTGTTTTATGGGTAATAGTTCTGCAGGTAGTTCTATTTGTTTAATATTATCTTTGAAAGTCTTATTGTACTGTGTTGGCATGATTTGCATAGTGTGGGAATGTTTCAGCTTTATAGATTGTGATTATGTGTTAATGTAAGTAGTACAAGCATAATATTTATTATTCATGTATTTGAGCTGATTTACATTTTGTTTTGGTATGAAAAGGTCATTTTGATACGTCCCCCATGGAGGGGACCACATATTAAACAGATTTTTGGAACAGGGAGCCGGAAGTGGGGCTTGCCCCGTCCGCTCCAGGCATCGACCCGGTATTGCAGTGCTTCCGGGAACGGTGCACCTCTACTGCCCCCTGTTGTTGAAAGGCAGAACTGACTGACTGAATGGGTGACTAATAGACTGAGTGCCTCTGGATGGCCAACTAATTAACCGCATGTGGTGTGAGGGAGGGGCCCTGTCCGTGCGCGGCCCCCATTTCCCGCCTTTTTTCTTTTTTTTTAAAGTAAGGTGACACGCTGTCGTTTGTGCGGTGGGCAGCTGTGCTGAGGTAAGGCATGACTTCATCTTTGCCTTTTGAATTTTCCCTCATGTTTGTTTAAATGATTGCTGTTTCTTGAGAGGACAGGAGGACAGGGAGGATGCCGGTGGCTGCGACGCCCCTGGGCATTCTACTCTGCGCGGGGGCGTCACGGAGGCCCGGCTAACGGCGACCCGCTAAGCGGCGGCCCCATATCGACTCGGGTCTCTCTTCGGTCTTCAGGACCGGTATACGTTTCTTCTCCTTTCCGGATTGGAAAAAACAAAAGGCAAAAGTGGAATAGTTGACGAAATGGCGTCGGATGGCGTAGCTTCTAGCGGTGGGGCGTAAAGACCTTGCATTCCAGAGCATCCCCGCGCATATGAGAGTCTGCTCCGTACATCTCCGTTCAGGTAAATCAGGTGTGAAGGTACCCAGGTGTGAAGAAGGCCATTGAAAAGGTGAGGGCTGTATGATGCGCGAATGTGGCTTTTCAAACCCGCAGTAGAATTTGAACAGGTTTTTGTCACCACTCCTGTAGGCTTCATCTTTTGTTTTATGAAGCTGCCTGAGTTCAGTTGTAAACCATGGTTCGTCATTATTATAGCTGACAACAGACTTTTTGGGAATGCGAGAGTCCTCGCAGAAGCTTATGTGCCATGTTACGGTGTCCGTGTATTCATCCACGCTGTTAGTAGCAGTTTTGAAAACATTCCAGTCTGTCGAGTCAAAGCATGATTTTAATTGCTCTACAGCTCCACATGTCCAGTGTTTCACTCTAGTAACGACAGGTTTAGCAGTTTTCAGATTTTGTCTGTATGCTGGAATTAGATAAATTGTTGCATGGTCAGAGTTTGCTAGTGCAGCACCAGTCATTTTCTGTCATTAAAATGTGACGTCTTTTCAGTCACCTATTTATTTGTTTTGGCTTTTTCTTATTATTATCTATGCGTTCATTGTAATTGATTAATAAAATTATTTATTTTCATTATTATTTCTTTTTCACTTATCTTTGAAATGTGATTTTGAAGTTTTAATGTGATTGTATCCTTGTCTTTGTAAAGCACTTTGAATTGCCTTGTGCCTGAAATGTGCTATATAAATAAACATGCCTAAAATCATTGATGATGACAATGTGCCCAGCCGGCTGTGAACTGTTCGTGCGCTTCAAGAGATTTGTAGTTTTTAAACTCTTTAAAAGTGTACGCACTAATGACAGACACTAGGTGGTTGACAGTGTCCCCATAAGAAAGCCAAGGTAGCGCATCGGGATCCCTTGTCCATGTGTTTGCTGGCATTTCATAAGGGTCGACGAGGACACCATAGACAGTGGCGTACTCTCACCGTTCTTCGCTTTCTCCATCTTTGCATTTCTTGCAGTGTGAAGATCTGCGAGCTGTTTAATTTTAGTGACCGCTCATTTTCAGGATTATGTAGTATATGTTTAACATTAGTTCAAAGTGTGGAAGGGAAATTTAAAGTGATGGTAGGCCAGGGTTAGGAGGCATTGTGGGATTGTTCTTGTGTCTCAGGTTTTGTTGTTTTGGGGATGGTGCCGTGTGTCCTTGCCTCGCAGCCACCTGCACGGAACCAGCTTTGCAGGCCACAGACCTTGGAGAACTGGGCTGAAGGGAACATCGCCGGGGGGAGAAAGGGGACCTGCAGGAAGCCTTGAAATGTAGCTGCTATACTATGCTAGACGCAGTTTGTTGTATGGTAGCATTTGAACACACAAGCAAGTTATGTATCCATAAGGGTTGTATATGTTTACGCTGAAGTCTTTATTTAGGTAATATAGGGTTGGGGTTTCCCTTACTGATAGCGTTGTGAGCCATGCCAGCCATGGACACCGAAGGGGGGGTTGCACCTTTTTGCTGGGTTGGGAGTGGAATTTCCCTAATGTTTAGGGTTTTTGCCCTCCTTCCTAGGCTGGATAGACAGGCTTATGTGTGGGACTCATAGGAGGCCTAGGCCTAACGAGGATTGGAAGCTCAACATCCTTGAAGTAGACCAATAGTGGCGTATTATGTTTGTTGTATGGTCGAAACCTGGTTTGCAGATGTTTGGTAACCAATCAGGACTTAGAAGTCCATATAGGGGAATTCGTCTTATAGTATATTAACCTGCTGATTTCTGGGTGCGGGGTGCATTGCGCATTGTACCCGAGTGTGGCTGGAACACTATGCTGGATTGCTGAATAAAGAAGAAAACTTTGCTCATTATGTTAAGATGGAAGCAGAATTGGGAGTTACGTCAGTCTGCAGCAGCGCTGGATCGTTTTACGGCACACTGCTTGCCTGGTCGCAGCCTCCAAAGAGCAAGAGTTCCAGAAGTTCACCTGCGCTCCAGAGACATTTCATAGTTATTATCTTATGTGCCCCTCTCGTTTGGTAGTTCATTTTCTGTCCGTGATTACGGGTGTGCGTGTATGATGTTCAGTAAGTAATGTTTTCTATACTTTTAATGTAGTTGATTTCTTTCTGTATGCGCAGTATCGGTGTAGTGTTACTAGATTGCGTATATGGCAGCTTGTTGGATTTACATGCCCTGTTATCGTTGATGTAGCAATTTGTCGTGGGTCAGCATTTGTATGTGGTAATTATAATTTGTTATTGCTATTAATCAAGTTAAAGGAGCACCTCCAACTTATTTTACTGGTATTCCTTCAGTGCCATCTTGTGGACATACTTGAAACTACCATAATTCGCTTACCTTTTCCAGAATGTTCAGTCGTTATTCCCTTTATTGGTTTATTTCAGAACCACGCCCACATATTGGATTAGATGGTGCCTATTGTTAGTTGCTGGGCTGTAACCACAGAATTGCGAGTAAAAACCTTAAACCCACCTTGGCTGTGATCCCAGTGCTCTGACCGGCACTCTTCTGAGAACACTACCTCATCCGGAACCACGATTTCATTAGTCCACCTAATCCTCCCCCACACATTACATGCGAGGTCTGGAGTTTGATTCAAGTGTGACAGAGTGAGAGTGATTATAGAGGATTATAGAGTCATAGTTGTTTGGGTTAATTCTGACTACCACAAAAGTTTACAAGCCCTATTTTGGCAAGAGCTAATCATAAGAGCTAATCCTAATCATTTTCATCTTTGCCGTTTAAATCACTCATGAATAGATGTCTTTGTGAGAAATTGGTTTGTTTTAAGCATTTTAAATGTAAATAAATACTGTAATACTCATTGCAGAAATACATCTTTTCCAATATTGTGCAGCCTAATAATGAAGTACTTACTACGAGATATCTAACAACATACGATGCAACATTCAACAGGGGGTAGTGAAGTGATATGTGGCAGATCAAAGTGCCAATTCGATGTGGGGCAGTGATTAGCATGTGGAGAATGCTGCAGCAGTATTACAAAATCAGCAACTCTTTTAAAAATAGTGATATACAGTAAATATATTATTTATTAATAAGTATATAGAATCAGTACACAAAGTATAAGTATATAAAGTTTAAGTATATAAAGTATATAAGAATAAAAATGTTATAAGTATAAAAAATTTAAGTAAAAAAAGTTTAAGGGCTCAGAGGCCTGCTGCTCCTACTCATCAGAGTGGATCTGATACTTGAACTTCTTCTTCAGAGCCTCTGCTAAGATGGCAGCAATGTCCTCTGAGGGCATGGGCGTCCCCTGCGTCAGTCCCCTCCTCGTCACTGGCGTCCCACCTGGCGACCTCAGCACTGGGCGCAGTTTAATGTGCGGCAGCTCCGCCAGAACATCCACCATGTTGGGGCCATTGGTGGGTCCTGCGCCACTTCCCTGACGATGACTCGTCTTCTGCTTCGGGCCCTGGATATTAGCAGGCGGAGGCGGTGGAGGAGGAGGAGGAGGAGGAGGAGGGGGCGGGAAACAGCTTGGAGCTGAAGTGGGGACTATAAGAGGAGTCCCAGTGGTCTCCGAACTGCTCCGGGGCATATTTGGGTCAGTCAGGGCACCAGCAAGCTGGGAGATCTCGGACCGTAAACGGTCCACCTCGTCTTCGAGGGCTGCAATCTTCTCCCAAACTGCCGCCCACTGATCCCCGTGTCCACTGGGGAGGTGGATGCCACTCCCGACCTTTGCAGGGGCGTTGCCATTTATAGCAACCCCCGTTGCAACACTTGAGGATGTCTTCACAAAGCCCTGGGAAAGAAAATAATCTCCAGTTGCAAAAAACTTGTTACATTGCGCAGTTCAACGCAGAGGGGGCGACTCTGTGAAACAAGCGATCTTCCTTGGTCGAGAAAATACTGAATTCGGAACGGAATCAAATCCAAAAAAAACAGCCTGCACACAAAGTACAGAGAGTTAGATGTCTTACTTAAACATCACACAAAATTCTATTTTTTTCCATCATCCATTAACATACAGCGCAATCTCAGATCCACATTAGGCCATACTATACAGATTTCCTTAATAACATTAATATACACATACATGTATATATTTATATATGCACATTATAAACATTTAAACCTGCAATGGTACTAACAGGGTGGCTAAACTGAATAACACCATATCACAGTCAACGTATTCCGATCAGGGTGAGGGTAAAATGCGGATTCCGCCGGATTCCGCCGAACGTAAACAAAAGGAGGAGCTCAGCATTGCGGTGCAACTGCGCAGTCAGTACAATACGGATGTCCAAAATCGTATTGTTCTTAATGTTAACATTAATTTCATTGTTAATTTGTTAAACATGTGAAAATGTTCTATATGTTATCTGTTGAGCGTTCTCTGGTCGAGGATAATCTGCATTTTTTCCCTCTCTTTTCCCGTCAGACAGATATGTGGATGTCCATGGCTACCAACGTCACTGTTCATGGATGCCTGTTCCTGACGAATAAAATAAATCATAATAAATCGTTAAATAAATATGTCTTTCACCAAACATGTCAGTATTTTATTGTAATTCTGTATTTCTGTAGATCTCACATCCAAGCACTATTGAACTGTTTTGGTGTTATCTGATTAAATTTTCTCATATAAGTACAGCTATACTGTACAGCTTGAAAGCACTCCTGTGAAATATCTACCTAGAAACGTGGTTGCCACTCTACAAGCCATTTTATGAGAATTAATACACGAAATAAATAAAAGAAAAGGGATATTGCAAATCATCTCTTATATTGAAACATGGAAGTGGCACATAGAAATCCTGCGCTGGGACATGTGATATATTGCCGGAAAGCTCGCAATGTGTACTATACGGAAATGCATGAAAGTTCCCAGCGCAGGATTTCTAAATGTGCATTTCGCCCTGTACACTGTAACCATGTAGACACCACCATCCATAATCTTAAACTAAAAGTCCACGGAAGTGGCACATAGAAATCCTGCGATGGGACATGTGATATATTGCCGGAAAGCTCGCAATTTGTACTATACGAAAATGCATGGAACTTCCCGGACAGGATTTCTAAATGTGCGCTTCGCCCTGTACACTGTAACCATGTGGACACCGCCATCTATAATCTTAAACTAAAAGTCCACGGAAGTGGCACATAGAAATCCTGCGCTGGGAACTTTCATGCATTTCCGTATAGTAGAAATTGCGAGCTTTCCGGCAACATATCACATGTCCCAGCGCAGGATTTCTAAATGTGCATTTCGCCCTGTACACTGTAACCATGTGGAAGCTGCTATCTATAATCTTAAACTAAAAGTCCACGGAAGTGGCACATAGAAATCCTGCGCTGGGACATGTGATATATTGCCGGAAAGCTCGCAATTTGTAATATACGAAAGTGCATGGAAGTTCCCAGCGCAGGATTTCTAAATGTGCATTTCGCCCTGTACACTGTAACCATGTGGAAGCTGCTATCTATAATCTTAAACTAAAAGTCCACGGAAGTGGCACATAGAAATCCTGCGCTGGGACATGTGATATATTGCGGGAAAGCTCGCAATTTGTACTATACGAAAGTGCATGGAAGTTCCCAGCGCAGGATTTCTAAATGTGCATTTCGCCCTGTACACTGTAACCATGTGGAAGCTGCTATCCATAATCTTAAACTAAAAGTCCACGGAAGTGGCACGTAGAAATCCTGCGCTGGGACATGTGATATATTGCGGGAAAGCTCGCAATTTGTACTATACGAAAGTGCATGGAAGTTCCCAGCGCAGGATTTCTAAATGTGCATTTCGCCCTGTACACTGTAACCATGTGGAAGCTGCTATCTATAATCTTAAACTAAAAGTCCACGGAAGTGGCACGTAGAAATCCTGCCCTGGGACATGTGATATACTGCCAGGAAGGTCGGAATTTGTACTTTACGAAAATTCAAGATTGAAGATTCAAGATTCAAAAGGTTTATTCGTCACGTACACAGTTGTACACATACAACATGTAGTGGAATGTAACCCTGGTCACTCTGAGCAGCTGTGCATGATAAGAGAGTAACAAAATATAGAAAAAATAAGAAAAATAATAAAATAAAAAATATATGAAATGTTCAGCTGTACATAATCTATAAGTGATAGGTAAGAGGTATATAAGTGCAATATGGAAGAGGCCTGAGGTATGTGCCAATGATTTGGACAGGGTGAAGCAGTAGCCTACCTAGAGGAATTGAGTATTGTCCTGATTTAGGAGCATTATGACCTGGGGGAAAAAGCTCTTCCTTAACCTTTCCGTTCTGTGGTGCGTTTCCCAAAACCATAGTTCGAAGGAACGTTCGCAAACACTGTCCTTAAGTTGCGTATTTCAAACAACTCACGAGCTGTAGTTAGAAGCTTAGTCCCGGGTAAATACGTCAGCGATAGTGGAAAATGCATTCTAAGAAGGGTATACAGTCACCGTGTAAGTAAAAAATTGTATAATCTTTCATAACTAATAGGGAATAATTTAGCTCTACGATCACATATAATGTGAAGTTGTCTGAAAATGTTTGAAACGTAATTGTTGTGTGGGTCTCTGGTCATAAGTACGGTAACTGTCGATAGTGAGCAATAGGGACACCTTGCTGGGTGATGCGGGAAGAATCCTCTGTGTGACCCATCTGTACGTTGACGTCAAACTTCAACTCACCAGTGGCACTTGCACTCTCATCTAGCACATATTGTATGTTCTAGTCACTCTTTGGCTTCTTCTCATGTTTAGAAACATGTGTGAACAGTTTTGAGTCATTGTGTTTAAATGATGACTACTGTATGGTGGCTGTGCTGAACTTCTGCAGCCTGTGTTTTCTATTTTGCATCAAAGTTCACCACAGTGCAAAATCTGTTTTGATGAATGGGAATGTGTTTAGAGTTTTGCTCAAATCTGCAAATTGTGTTTAAAGTTTCACCAAAAGAGTGATTGATTCAATAAATGAGTTTTGGCAATTGGAAGTTTTGTTCCAAGAATCAGGTTTAGTCTTTTAGCAATTCAGAAAAACTGTAACAGAAACATAAGGCAAGGTAAACTTTAACTTACCAAAGCTCTTTGGGGCAGTCAAACCAGATGTGTCCAGTTTATACAGATACTGCACAGTTAGGGGAAAAAAGGCTGTTATGGGCAGGGTTAATCAATTGTACAGTTGTGCTTAAAATGGGGTATAAAATCCTTCAAATACTACAAAAGTTATGTAAGACAACTTTTGTTTTTGTCTTGTAAACAAGTACACCTACTCTTACAGTTTTAGACTTAACAGGTTTTAAAGAATTTTGTATTATATTATATTATATTATATTATATTATATTATATTATATTATATTACATTAACATGACTATAGCGAATGTCTGTCAGCCCCTTTTGACAGAAGGGCCTTTTAGCTATGTTTTCACAGACTCTGAGCCTGAAAAATCAGGGGTAGAACTAATTTGAGATAATGCAAAAAACAATGTGAGAGGAATGGATGTGTGGTTGCAATGACAGATAACATCACACGGTATGTGTAAAAGTCATTTGAAGACTGAATTGTGTTACAGTGAAAAAAACCCACAACAGCACAATAAAGGGCAAGTGACTCAGGCAAAGTCAGTCAGAAGGGTGTGTGAACATGCTTGGCAACCTGGATGATAAGTATAATGATGAATGCCTGCTCACCAGTAAGTTCATGCTTATTTCCTTACAGTATCTCTTGAGGAGGCCTGCCAATGGTGTGGACAGTTTCAAAATAAAGATGGTGACTGGGTGAGGAAATTAATGTAGTCATTTGATAGATGGGAAAATATGGCTACTTGTCCTATACTGTATGTTGTTAATCCCACTGTAGATACTCTGTGATGGATGCCAGAGGTGGCAACACCATGTCTGTACTGGCATGACCAAGAGCCAATTCAAACACATAACAAATGTTAAATGGTATTGCACAGCTTGTGAAGAGAAGTGTTCGCTATATAACGCAGCCACACTACAGTGGTATGCAAAAGTCTGCAACCGCTTGTTAATTTAGCATTTTTTTTTTGACCTTTTATTTTTAACCCCTTCGTTGAGCCAATGCATTTATTTGAAAACAGTGTTACAGGGGACACAGTTGGCTATTAAAATCAAGTTTTTATTCTAGCTTGGCTTTACTTTTCTGAGTTTGTTAAAGTTCCCATGTCAATCGCCTTTTTGAGTAATTTGCGTAATGTACTTCTCTCGCCAAAGGTGCAAAATAAATGAGTAATACTATATAGTAGAACAGACATGCGTCAAGTTTTCTTCATGTTCCTGTAGGTGGCCTTGAAAAAGGACATTTTGTGTCTCAGTGATGGCTTAGTATCTGGTGGGTCACACTTTGTTCTCCATCACCTGCCTGCACCATGTTGGCTTTGAGTGAACCAGTTTGATGAGGTGATCATGGCTGATAACATGGTTCCAGGCTGCAATGAGTGACTCAATCAACTCATGTTTTGATTTTGGATGTCTCTTGGATATCTCCAAAGCCACCTTGTGCCACAAGTTTTCAATGAGATTCAGATCGGGGGATTTGGCAAGCCACTCAATTGATCGATGTTGTTCTGACGCTTCCAGTTGATCACCTGTTTGGAGCAATGGCACGGTGCATTGTCATCTTGGAACAGGAACCAGCTTGTAAACAGCTTCTGCACTGACGGCACCATACACTTTTGCAGTACTGTGATGTACTTGGTCCCACTGACCATGCCGTCAACGATGTGCAGACGTCCGACGCCACTGGCAGCCATGCAGCCCCAGACCATGACCTTCAAAGGATGCTTCACAGTGAGGTTGAGGCACTCAGGCTTGAACTCCTCTCCAGGAACCCTCCTCACATAGGTGTCTGCCTGGCTACCAAACAGGCAGAAAGTGCTTTCATTGCCGAAAAGCACCTTTTCCCACGTTTCACATGTCCAGCGTGACTTCTTCCGTGTCCAGTCAATCCGGTTGCACCTTTGGACATCAGTCATCAGTGGCTTGTTGCGTGCCTTGCAACCCCGCAGACAAAACTGTTGATGAGGTGACACTGACATGGCAGCTGTCTGACCACTCACGCAGTAGCTGAGGTGAGGTCAACTTGCGATTGCTCAATGGAATGCGTCAAAGTGCATGATCCTAGCATGATTTTGATGCATGTGGATGACCAGACCGAGGCGTGTCTGCCACCAAACTCACTTTCTTCTTTTGTAGAATCTTTACAACTGCTCTGTGACTGCAGCCGACTTTGTTAGTAATCTGGCAGCATGAAAATCCATGAAAATTTGTTGTTCCAAGGAATATTTCTTAAATAATAGTTTATTTTCATTTGTAATTCTTCATTCTACCAATGCATATTTATTTGTTTAATAAATGGTGTTGTTCACAAAACTACAAAAAGTAATGTGAGAACATAGTAATTCACTACATTCACTACTGTTCATGGCTTAAGGGCCATTTGTTAGACTGCACAACACAATTGTGAAAGAAGGTGAGAGCTCCCCTAGTGGCTATGGGAGTGTATTTCCATAGAGCTGATATTTTTTTTTTTTTTTTTTTTTTTATTTGTACAAACCATTATAAACAACATTATACAACCAATTACATAACATATGCCAGAAAAATAATTTCTTCTTAATCAAAAAATTGTGAATTTCTGAAAAAGTCCATAGGTCTTTATTGCTTTCTTGTCCATAGAGCTGATATTATGTGTGGCAACCTCATTGCTTTTTAGATCACAAGGTGGGATAGAAGGACAAATCAAATCAATTTGCTCATTTAATATTTAAATTTTTTTATTAGGCTTGATTTTTGGAAGCCCAAATTTAGAAACCCACCGCAACTGAAAATGGAATGCCACAGATATACAGTAAGTCTCTTCCATGTAGTAGTACCTATTTGTTGGCCCAGAGTGATAGCTTTTTGGTCAGGGATCTGTGTCAGCAATTGGAGTTATTGCTGGTTTAAATTATGTGAATGCCATGACAAGTCCTACTCTATTAGGTACTTAAGCAGATGCTCTATTTTGGGTGTGATGTTAATTTTCATCTAGCCTGGTAAGGAGGTTTAATGTACAGGGAAATTGGGTGGTTAGTGGCTAAATTATCACTCCAGCTGCTAGAAATAAACTGTGCATAGTTATTGTGCCTGAGATGGCTTGTTATGAGACTGCAGTAGGAAAACAAGCATTGAGAAAACACTTTTTTTTTTTCATTATTTCATGGACATATATCTTTCAAGATACCACCCAAGTACCCCCATTGGAACATAAACTAATAGATCCTACTAGGATCCATTGTTTGAAATGCAGTCACTACTTAAAGTCTCTGGGGTATTTATACTGTTGCCCTATTCAACACCATCATGGTGAAAGGTTAAAACAAAGGCAGTACCCTGTCATTCTATGCAAATATACATCAGAGCTATTGGTCTTCAGGAGAGTGGGCAGGTCCAGGAGCTGCAGAGTGAAACAAACTTTATAATCTGTGTCAATGAGCACTGCCTTGCCTGAAATGCTTACCTGGAAATTAACTTAAATGTGTATTACATATTATAGGAGAAATACTTAAAAATTAATTAGATTGGCTGGCTGGCTCTTGAAAGTAGGAACTGTAAATAAACTGACCTTAATGAGTATTATACAGGGTTCTTACACCTTTTCCAACTTCAAATTCCAGCACTTTTCAAGCACTTTCAAGGTGCATTTTTATGCTTTTCCAGCACCTAACAACCGCGGTAAATTACGTTTATATATGCTGTATGTACTTTTTCACATTTAAATCCATTGTGCTATTAAAAAAAAAACACAATATGACATTTCAACTTAAATTGTTGAATACTTTCGCGTGAATTACACGATCAATAACAAATTGGCAAGGAAGTGCCCTTTAGACTGTTATAGTGCATTCCATTTGCCCTAGGAACTCGGATTCCGAGTTTCGAAGCCGGAAGTGATGACATGCGCGCTCCCATTTCTCGGAGATCCGAGAAATATCTCGGATAACGCAGAGGATCCCGAGTTCAGAATCGAAGATGGCTGCGCCCTTTATCAGCAGAAGGGAAAGTTGTAGCTTTATCCTGTTTAAGCACTACTTCTCATTTGTGGCTCATTAAATCGGTCGCACACACTATATCGTCCAATTTATGTGTGGACGTGTTGCTACGGAGTTTTATACGTGAAGCACCGCGCGTAATGTGTTATCAAGTGATATTGGTAACAATGGCTACCAATTAACCGTTCTAGAATTGGATTTCATGATTAGTCGGATTATTTGTCGGATTTAAGGTAGTTCGGGCTAATTGTAAGTGAACGAAGATAAAGGCCATTTAAACTGAGGTACCTTAAATCCGACAAGTTGTCCGGCTAAGCAAAAAATCTTGCTTTTTCCATATGGATCCATGGTATTGCTACTATATCCGACTCGGTTTTCCCGAGTTTTTAGCGGATGTGACGTAATATCGGAATCCGAAAATCGGATCCCGAGGCAAATGGAATGCACGATTACACCACTACAGCCACAAGCGCGGACTCGAGCGGAGTTATTTTCGTTACGTGCAAAATGCATTTTTAGCTAAAAGGAAAACTACTCCGTAAGATAACGAATTATTATGAAAGCAATGCAATTTCAAATTCAAGCAGGTTCAAGCACATTGTCCAAAATCCAAGCACTTTTCTAACCTTGAAAACACTATATTAAAAATCAAGCATTTTCCAGGATTTCCAGCACCCGTACGAACCCTGATTATAGTCAGGTACATTGCAATTCATTCCACTTGAAAAGTTACAACTTAAGCTAGTTCAGTGTAAGTGTATAGCTCAGTAGTCTAAGTATGTGGGCTTGTAATCCAGAGGTTGCTGGTTCAAATCCAGCTTCAACTAGATAAGTGCATGTTTATGGGCCCTTGAACCATGAAAAGTAGTGAATTGCCATGTTCTCAAATTACTTTTTGTAGATTTCTGAACAACACCATTTATTAAACAAACAAATCCGCATTTGCAGAATGAAGAATTAAAAATGAAAATAAACTATTATTTAAGAAATATTCCTTGGAACAACAAATTTTCATGGATTTTCATGCTGTCAGATTACTAACAAAGTCGGCTGCAGTCACAGAGCACTTGTAAAGATTGTACATGAGAAGAAAGCGAGTTTGTTGGCAGAGACACCTCAGTCTGGTCATCCACATGCATCAAAATCATGCTAGGATCATGCACTTTGACGCATTCCATTGAGAAGTCACAAGTTAACCTCACCGTGTTATGTCAGTGTCACCTCATCAACAGTTTGTTGCCGGTTCCCGCAGTTTGGTCTGCAGGGTTGCAAGGCACGCAACAAGCCACTGATGACTGATGTCCAAAGGTGCAACCGGGTTGACTGGACACGGAAGAACTCACGCTGGACATGTGAAAGGTCCATGTGAAAAGGTGCTTTCCGGCAATGAAAGCACTTTCTGCCTGTTTGGTAGCCAGGCCGACACCTATGTGAGGAGGTTTCCTGGAGAGGAGTTCAAGCCTGAGTGCCTCAACCTCACTGTGAAGCATCCTTTGAAGGTCATGGTCTGGGGCTGCATAGCTGCCAGTGGTGTCGGACATCTGCACATCTTTGATGGAATGGTAAGTGGGACCAAGTACATCACAGTACTGCAAAAGTGTATGGTGCCGTCAGTGCAGAAACTGTTTAAAGGCCGGTTCCTGTTCCAAGATGACAATGCACCGTGCCATTGCTCCAAACAGGTAATCAACTGGAAGCGTCAGAACAACATCGATCAATTGAGTGGCTTGCCCAATCTCCCGATCTGAATCCGATTGAGAACTTGTGGCACAAGGTGGCTTTGGAGATATCCAAGAGACATCCAAAATCAAAACATGAGTTGATTGAGTCACTCATTGCAGCCTGGAATCATGTTATCAGCCATGATCACCTCATCAAACTGGTTCACTCAATGCCAACACGGTGCAGGCAGGTGATGAAGAACAAAGTGTGGCCCACCAGATACTGAGCCATCACTGAGACGCAAAAAGTCCTTTTTCAAGGCCACCTACACGAACATGAAGAAAGCTTGACACATGTCTGTTCTACTATATATGAAGTATACTCATTTATTTTGCACCTTTGGCCAGAGAAGTACATTACGCATATTACTCAATAAGACAGTTGACATGGGAGCTTTAACAAACAAACTCAGAAAAGTAAATCCAAGCTAGAATAAAAACTTGATTTTCATTACTGTGTCCCCTGTAACACTGTTTTCAAATAAATATATTGGCTCAACGAAGGAGTCAAAAGTAAAAGGTCAAAAGTTGGAAAAAATTCTAAATTAACAAGCGGTTGCAGACTTTTGCGTACTACTGTAGTGTGGCTGCATTTTTATAAAGAAGACTCCTCTTCACAAACTGTGCAATACCATTTAACATTTGTTATGTGTTTGAATTGGCTCTTGGTCATGCCAGTACAGACACGGTGTTGCCACCTCTGGCATCCATCACAGAGTATCTACAGTGGGATTAAAAACATACAGTATAGGACAAGTAGCCATATTTTCACATCTATCAAATGACTACAGTAATTTTCCTCACCCAGTCACCATCTTTATTTTGAAACTGTCCACACCATTGGCAGGCCTCCTCAAGAGATACTGTAAGGAAATAAGCATAAACTTACTGGTGAGCAGGCATTCATCATTATACTTATCACCCAGTTTGCCAATCATGTTCACACACCCTTCTGACTGACTTTGCCTGAGTCACTTGCCCTTTATTGTGCTGTTGTGTTTTTTTTCCACTGTAACACAATTCAGTCTTCAAATGACTTCACAAACACTGTTTTTTGCATTATCTGAAATTAGTTGTACTCTTGGCATAGCAATCTGACTTTTCCGGCTCAGATTCTATGAAAACATAGCTATAAGGCCATTCTGTCAAAAGGGGCTGACAGACATTCGCTATAGTCATGTTAATGTAATATAATATAATATAATATAATACAAAATTCTTTAAAACCTGTTAAGTCTAAAACTGTAAGAGTAGGTGTACTTGTTTACAAAACAAAAAACAAAAGTTCTCTTACATAACTTTTGTAGTATTTGAAGGATTTTATACTCCCATTTTAAGCACAACTGTACAATTGATTAACCCTGCCCATAACAGCATTTTACCCCTAACTGTGCAGTATCTGTACAAACTGGACACATCTGGTTTGACCGCCCCAAAGAGCTTTTGTAAGTTAAAGTTTACCTTGCCTTATGTTTCTGTTACAGTTTTTCTGAATTGCTAAAAGACTAAACCTGATTCTTGGAACAAAATTTCCAATTGCCAAAACTCATTTATTGAATCAATCACTCTTTTGGTGAAACTTTAAACACAATTTGCAGATTTGAGCAAAACTCTAAACACATTCCCATTAATCAAAACACATTTTGCACTGTGGTGAACTTTGATGCAAAATTGAAAACACAGGCTGCAGAAGTTCAGCACAGCCACCATACAGTAGTCATCATTTAAACACAATGACTCAAAACTGTTCAGACATGTTTCTAAACATGAGAAGAAGTCAAAGAGTGACTAGAACATACAATATGTGCTAGATGAGAGTGCAAGTGCCACTGGTGAGTTGAAGTTTGACGTCAACGTACAGATGGGTCACACAGAGGACTCTTCCTGCATCACCCAGCAAGGTGTCCCTATTGCTCACTACCGACAGTTACCGTACTTATGACCAGAGACCCACACAACAATTACGTTTCAAACTAAATTTTCAGACAACTTCACATTATATATGATCGTAGAGCTAAATTATTCCTTATTAGTTATGAAAGATTATTAAATTTCTTACTTACACGGTGACTATACCCTTATTAGACTGCATTTTCCACCATCGCTGATGTATTTACCCGGGACTAAGCTTCTAACTACAGCTCAAGAACTGTAGTTCGAACTACGCAACTTTACAACAGTGTTGCTCCACTATGGTCTTGGGAAATGCATCCCAGAACGGAAAGGTTAAAGAGGAGCTTTTTCCTCCAGGTCATAATGCTCCTAAATCAGGACAATACTCAATGCCACTAGGTGCTGCTTCACACTGTCCAAATCATTGGCACATACCTCAGGCCTCTTGCACATTGCACAGCAAAATACCTCTTACCTATAACTTATGTATAGATTATGTACAGCTGAACATTTCATATATTTTTTATCATATTATTTTTCTTATTTTTTTCTATATTTTGTTACTCTCTTATCATGCACAGCTGCTCAGAGTGACCAGGGTTACATTCCACTACATGTTGTGTGTGTACAACTGTGTACATGACGAATAAACCTTTTGAATCTTCAATCTTAAATTTTTGTAAAGTACAAATTCTGACCTTCCTGGCAATATATCACATGTTCTGGGGCCTCATTTCTACATGCCACTTCTGTGGACTTATAGATTATGCAGGGCAGCTTCCCTATTGTTACAGTGTATAGGACAAAATGGATAATTACAAATGCTGCCCTAAACTCTTTTAAATGTTTTCGTAAAATACAAATTTAGCCTTTTCCACTACTATATGCCAAGCCTGGGGGACTGATTTCTACATGCTACTTCCATGTTTAAATGTAACAGATCTGCTTTGCAATTTTCTTTTTCTTTCTTGCATTAATTCTGATACAATGACTTGTACAGTGCCAACCAATGTGACGTTTCTATAATTGTGTAGATATTTCACATGAGTGTTTGCAAGGTGTACAGTAGCCTTACTTATATGAGAAAATGAAACCAGACAACACGAAGATATAGTTCGATAGTGTTTCGATATGAGATCTACAAAAATACTTCAGAATACACTTTATTGGTGAAAGAAACATTTTTATTTATTGATTTATTACGATTTATTTTACTCATCCAGAACAGGCACCCACAAACTGTGACGTTCATGCTAGCTGGACGTCCAAATGCAAATTATACACGACTAGAGAACGCTCAACAAATTATATATTTTCAATTTTTTTTTTTCAAAAAAACCAACAATGAAATAGTTGTTAAACATTAACAACAATAAGGATTTCGGACAATCGTATTGTACTCTGTAATATGGATGACAAAATTGCACTGGCTGAACGCGCAGCTGCTGCGCCTTCCTGAGCTCCTCGAATACCCCAGTGTTTACATCCAGCGTATACTCCACCCCTGCCGCCGACGGCAGATCACGCTCCACGTAACGTCAGCTGCAGACACACCTCGAACGCACCCCGTGATTAGGTAACGTCCTATGGGTTTCTTTCTATGCCACGTGATCTGTCTACGCGGCGTGCGTCTTTTGCGACACGTCTGTTTATAAACACGGAATCCGCTGTTTGTAAACAGTCCGCATTTTACCCTCACCCTTCCGATCAATTAGCAAGTAGCCTTATAGGTAGCTTTAGCATTTTACATACAACTACAAAAAATGATACATTAGCAAAGAAAATAATCAACCACACAATCAACAAAGGTTCACATTCATATCCTGACTGTTTTTCCTTCACACTAATGATCCCTATATCTATATTTTCCTTAACATTTAACCAAACAGGTAAATTGACCTACCAGGATATCCAAAAGAGAGCAATTGCACCAAAATCTTTCTATCCACTAATTGCTGCAATTGTATGCTTCGGCCAAGAAAAATAAACAGTGCTCTAAACGTTGATATCTACACAAATATATATATATGTAGATATATACGTTTATTTCTCTAAGTTGCCGTTCACTCTTCTTTCCGCTCTCTTTACCCGCCTTCCTCCGTCTAGAAAAGCCCGCCGGAAAAAAAACTCCCACCCTACCTTTCGGCACTCAGGAACGTCTTAAAGAGACAGCTGCCCACTTTGGTATACACACACTTATTGTAAGGTTCATGTCTCCCTCTTTACAAATTACGCTCTATAATCGCTTCAAATCATTATGGCACTTTAGCTTTATAGACCTGGCTTCATATGGTTTTGTTATTATTATTTTTGGTATTTGTATTATTATTTTAAGAATGAAGCTAAATAATATAGCCGCCCACTAATATGTCATATATGGGTTAAAATGCAGAGGACACATTTCGTCGTTGTGTGATGTGCCAAGAATGGCACTTGATCACAAAGTACAAATACTTTTTTACTTGCCAACATTCATAAGCAACGTTATTTTTCAGTACAGTTGCGGTTTTTATAAATCTTGGTGATTAATATTCGCGGAGAGCGTGGGGTTTCCATTTTTCTATAACATTTATATTGTTAAAGGAAACACAGCTTAGCAAGCTGTTTAATTTTAATGACTGATTGTTTTCAGTATTAACTAGTATTTGTTTAACATTGGTTTAAAGTTGACTGCTGCTACTTTAGCAACAGCTCGGCATGCGCTCTCTGAGCTGATCCTAATCACTTTCATCCTTGATATTTCAGTCAGTCATGAATGGAGGTGTTTGTGAGAAACTTATTTATTTTTTTTTAAAAAAGATCCTTTATAAACACTCCAATACTTACTGCAGAAAATGATTTTACGCAATGTCCTGCAGTCCAGTTATGAAATACTAATCTAACAACATACAATGTGCTGCCCACAGAAACGCTGTCTGTGCGCAGCCTGCTGGCAAAAAGCGGAACTACAGTTACAGCAAATAAGGCAGAACGGAAACATCGGCGTCACTCCTTGAACTGATGATAGCTTATAAATAGTTCTCAGTGAACCAAATAGAATGAACCAAATTTCACTGGTCCCATGCAAACTGACACCCATCTGGAACAACCCTGACATCCTGTTAAATAAAAAAAGTGATAAACTTCCTGGCTTGGCATAATAAAGGAATCAAGCGCCTCGAACATATAATCCAAGACAATTGCATGATATCATTTGACAAAATTACAGAAACTTATAACATTGAGAAAAACAAATACTTTGAATATCTTCAACTTAAATCAATAATACATAATAGATGGTGCCGTAAGCAATTAGATCTGGAGCTTTCACCAAAAATAGCAAACTTTTTAATAACTCCAACTAAAAAACTACTGTCTAGGATTTACGTGCATCTAGCAGAATCTGATACAATGCTCTCACTCCCTACCCACAAATGGGAAAGGGATTTACTCATCAATCAAGACACTAACTTCTGTAGGCAAATTTGCTTGAATACCTTTCGAATGAATCAGAACTCCAACCTGCAGCTATTACAGTACAAAATTTTACACAGAACACACTACACAGGGCAGAGGATGTTCCAGATGGGTATCAGAGATACTGACATATGCCTAACTTGTAAGAAGGATGCACCAGATAATTACCTGCATGCTTTCTGGTATTGCACACCGGTCAACGAATTCTGGCAAAGGATTTGTGAAGACTCATCTACACACCTAGGGCATCCCATCCCACCCTCCCCCTCACTCTGCCTGCTTGGGGACCTCACTAACACTAATATGGACACGAATAAATCTTGCATGCTTCTCACAGTACTAACCGTTGCTAAGAAAACAATCCTTCTGAACTGGAAGTCAAAAGAGAATTTAAACATAAATCTGTTCAAAAATCTACTCTTGGATTATGTTTCCATGGAGAGGATGTCTGCCTGTAAGAAAAATCATTTGATCGATGAAGACAGTTGAAGACAGTTGGACTCCAATAATTAATTTTTTAATGTAATGTCGTCACGGGTGGTGGGGCCTTGCCGTCACCGTCCCGGGTTGGGGGCTGGGTTGTTGGGGTCCTCTGGTGTTTCTCTTGGCTGAGGGCGCGTGGTCAGTGTCTCTGGGTGGCCGCTGGCCTGGCCTGTTGGGGGCGGAGCGGGGGATGGGAGGTTCTGCCCCCCCGGGGTGGGTGGCGCGCTGGGGGGGGATCGGGGGGTGGGGCCTCTGGGTTCCGCCTGGGCCGTTGCACTGGGGTGCGTGGGTTTGGGGGCATGGGCTCTATCTGCTGGGGCCGCTGCTCCGGCTCCCTGGTGGGTGGTCGCCCGCATGCTGGGGGGCCTGGTCTGCCCGGGCCCGTTGCCTGGTGGGGGTGGGTCGTTGTCTGCCGTTGGCGATTCCGGTGCGGGGCCCTCGGACACTGTGGGGTGGTTTGGGGGGGGCGGTGGGGGGAGCCTCTGCCTCGCCTGGGGTGGCCGGGGGGCGGGGGTCACCCCGCCTGGCTGGACCGGCTCCCCGTTTGCCGGGGGGTCTGGGGTTGTCCCGTCCTTGGCTGCTAGCTGGGGTCTCATCGGGCGTGGTGGGGTGGGTCTCTCCCGGTCTGCGCCTGGGGGGGGGGCGGTTCCCTGCTGCCGGGCTGCTTGTGGCGCCCCTGAACACCTCGGTTGGCCGGGGACTAATTGGGGCCAGTCGGGGATCTGGCCCCGGTGCCGGGGGGGGCCCACTCCTGGCACACCCTTATTGCTCCCCTGGGCCCAACATCACATTTCACACAACACTAGGGCCTTGAGGGGCGGTGGGGAGGTGCGCCGAGACACTGCCCCTCAATTTTTACTTTTTACTTGTTAGACACCACATGACACTAGGGCTGAGGAGGTGGGTTGAGGCAGGTGGGGCTCTGCCGTCTGCCAGCGGTGGGGCCCTCATACCCGAACTGCACCCACTAATTTTAATGCATTGTAGACATAAACACACAACTCTCTCACACATGTACATGCACACTTCACACCAACATGGGTCGGGGAGGGGATGGGGGCTGAGGAGCCCCCCCTAACTCTCTGTCTCTGGCCCTGTGCGGGGGGGGTGGCCCGCCAGGTGGAAGACCCATCATGGGGGGGTTCGGGCGGCCCTGGCGGGTGTGGGCGGCCTCCTCTCTTGGGCTGCGGGCCGGGTGGTGCTTGGCTCTGCTGCGCCGTGGTGGGGCCCTGGCGGGTGGTCCGGGGAATCTTGGGACGCTCTGGGCCCTGCTAGGCGGATTGGGGGGTTCGGTTTGGGCTGGGTGGGGGGTCTGCCGCACCCCGGTCGCCGCGGGTCCGCTCCCGGGTGGGGGGGGGGGTACTCTTTGTATGGGCCCCCCTTGGATCGTCCTGCAGTGTTGGGTGGGCGGCGGCCCGTCCTGCCGGGGGACGGGCTGGGGGGGCTGGGGCCCCTCTGGTGTGTGGGGGGCCGTCTGCCGGGGGGGGGGGGGTTGGGTGGTCCTGGTTGGTGGGGCCCTTCGGCCCTGGACCCGCCTGCCTCGGTGGGGGGGTTGCGGGTGGGGCTGGGGGGCTCGCCGCCCGTCCTCCCTCTGCGGGCCTCCCTGTACGGTGCTTGGCGCCCCCTTAGTCCCTCGCGGGCTCCCTCTCGGGTTGGGCGGGTGGTTGTCTCTGGGATGCGTGGCTGTGGGCCCTTGTGTCGGGGGGGCCGTAGGGTGGCCTCGGTTGCCTGGTTCTCCTGCCTTCGCCTTGGGCCTGGGGGGGGGGGGGGGGGTGCTGCCGCCTCCCCTGACGGCATTAATGCATCCAATGACAAATCAGGTCACACCTGCACTTGCACATACATACAAGAATGGTTGAGCGATCAATATCATTATTATTATGACTTTTTAGGGTATGTTATAGATTTAGGAATTGAAATATACATATATAAGGGTACGATCACGTGTGTGTATGCTACATATACTGTATATAATGCCGATTTGTCACATTATTAATTATTATTATTACCACTGATGTTGTTATAATTTTTGTTGTTTGATGAGTGTTATGTTTCTTATGCTTGTTTGTATTCTGTATTCCCCTACACTTCATTTTTTTCCATCCCACCTACATTATTAGTGTTATTATTTCTGTATACCTTTTTTTTTTTTTCTCCCCCTCTCCCCATAGTGATTGATGTCTGTTGTTATTGTTACGCTTGTTGTTTCTGTATCCCCCCCTGTTTTTCTTTTTTTCTTTTTTCTCTTCCTTTTTCCACGGGACGGGTGAGTTCGGAGTGGCCACACTCTTTGCTCTTGAATGTAATGTAAAATAAAGTTGTCCTCCGAAGAGGGGGGGGGTGGTGGTGGGCAATAAAAAATAAAATAAAATAAAATAAATAAATAAATACTTTTCAACTTAATGGCCTCTGAAATTGGTACTCTGTCACTAAGACGTACTACACAAACAAAGCATTTTCTGCCCAAGGTAAAGGCTTCTTATTCAGTTTCCCTACAGTGGATAGCTGGGGTCCGTGGGATGTTTGGATGTTAGTGTCAGGGCATTCTAGTAGAATGTGACCATTGGCAACAATGGGCTGGACAGCTCTGTGCTCATCTTGTCTCATGTGGGACTCCCACCATCACTGCCACTGAGCATCTCCTCTACAAGCAAACACTGGGGTGCCACCAAGACCAGCAGGCTGCTGGTGGCTCTGGGATGCAACCACTACTGAGGCCAGATGAGGGAGCCACTAATGATGGCTTGAAGACATATCAGTGTCAGAATGACATGTTTGAGATAAATGTAGAACTACAGGATAAATTTACAGTTATACCGCCAGGTGTTTTCATAACAGCTCGCTTATAGTAACATTATCACTAGCAACCATTTCACTTGTTTGACGAGAGAGAACTGACAGACTTTTGTCTCTCGTACGTTCCCTGTAATTCTGTGCTAAATAATGAATTGTCATAACCGTTATTTGATAATGTGTGTGGTTTTTATGTTGTTGTATGATAAAATCTTGTCGGCACGGTTCTGACAGTAATTTTGTGTCACCAATTAGCTAGCATCGCTCACTTGGTAAGAGGCTGAAGCTAGGTTTGCCGCATAGCCTATGGGTCCATGGCTTGTAGTAAAATGGCACACGGGATAATGAATGGACATGATCGTTTTTTCATATTTTTGTGTATAAGAACATAAGAACATAAGAGCTATACAAACGAGAGGAGGCCATTCGGCCCATCGAGCTCGCTTGGGGAGAACTTAACTAATAGCTCAGAGTTGTTAAAATCTTCTCTAGCTCTGATTTAAAGGAACCCAAGGATTCAGCTTGCAGTACGTTATCAGGAAGACTATTCCATACTCTGACTACACGCTGTGTAAAGAAGTGCTTCCTTAAATCCAGTTTGAAATGTTCTCCCGCTAATTTCCACCTATGGCCACGAGTTCTTGTATTTGAACTAATGCTGAAGTAACTATTTGGTTGAACAGCATCCAAACCTGCTAGAATCTTATAGACCAGGATCATGTCCCCCCTCAGTCTCCTTTGCTTGAGGATGAACAGATTTAGCTCAAATAACCTTTCCTCGTATGACATTCCTCAAAGACCAGGAATCATTCTTGTGGCCATACGCTGCACCTTTTCTAAGGCCGCAATGTCCTTTTTAAGATATGGTGACCAAACCTGCACACAATATTCTAGGTGAGGTCTCACCAAGGAATTGTATAATCTTAGCATTACCTCCCTTGACTTAAACTCCACACACCTGGAGATATACCCCAACATCCTATTGGCCTTTTATATTGCTTCCCCGCACTGGCGAGAATGAGACATGGAAGCATCAACATACACACCAAGGTCTTTCTCATATTCAGCTACCTTTATTTCAGTAGGTCCCATAAAATACCTGTACTTTATATTTCTGCTCCCTACATGGAGTACCTTACATTTGTCTATGTTAAATTTCATCTGCCAGGTATCGGCCCAGTCACTAATTAAATCAAGATCCCGCTGTAGCTGCTGAGCCGCTAGTTCAGTATCTGCTACACCACCCACCTTGGTGTCATCTGCAAATTTCACCAGTTTACTGTATATATTGGTGTCTATATCATTTATGTAAATTAGGAACAATAGTGGTCCTAAAATTGAACCCTGCGGTACCCCACTATGAACGCAGGCCCACTGTGACATTGAGCCTCTTATAACTACTCTCTGCTTCCTATCCGTTAACCAGTTATCAATCCAGGTCGCTACATTTCCTAAAATACCTGTCGCTTTGAGTTTAAGTGAGAGCCTCTTGTGGGGGACAACATCAAAAGCCTTTTGGAACTCTAAGTAGATGACATCATAGGCCTTCTTATCATCAACTTCCTGAGTAGCTTCCTCAAAAAACTCCAACAGATTTGTTAAACAGGATCTACCTCTCCTAAATCCATGCTGGCTATCCCTCAAAATGTTATTTGATTCCAGGTATTCTACCATTTTCTCTTTGATTATAGCCTCCATAACTTTACCAGTTATACAAGTTAGACTGATTGGCCTATAGTTTGACAAATTACTTCTATCCCCTTTTTTGTAAATGGGCGTTATGTTGGCATGCTTCCAATCAGAAGGTACCACACCTTCAGATAAGGATTTTTGAAACAGTAAAGTTAAGGGTCGGCAAATAATATCCCTCATCTCTTTTAACACTATAGGTAAGATGCCATCAGGGCCCTGTGATTTATTTATTTTGAGCTTAGCTAGGCTTTGCAAAACATCAGCTTCAGTTATATATATATTAGTTATAGACGATGTTGGATTAGTAATAAGAACTGGTAAGTTACTAGTGTCCTCAACAGTGAATACCCGTGCAAAACTATCATTGAACTCATTACTATATCAATGTCGTTTTCAATTATAAGACCCTTACTATCCTGCAGATTAGTAATTTCAGCTTTTAGAGCTCTTTTAGAGTTAAAATACTGGAAGAAACTTTTAACGTTATCCTTAGCCTCTAATGCGATCTTCCTTTCGACATTCCTTTTAGCTCGACTAATGGCATTTTTTAATTCAGCCTGTAGATTTAGATACTCTTGCTTTATTCTGTCATCATCAGTTATTTTACATTTCTGGAACAAAGCCCTTTTCCTCTTTACTTTATACTTTATTTCCCTAGTAAACCACCTAGGTTGCAATTTCCTAGATTTATTCTTGCTGGAAACAGGTATGAAGTCCTCTTGCACTTGCAATAATGTGCTTTTAAAAAATTCCCATGCCTCTTCAACAGTTTTGTTATTTAACTCCATGCAGTTCACAGTTTCTAGTTTTAATCTCATACAATTGAAGTTAGCCTTCCTAACATTATATATTTTTGATTTGGACTTTGCTCTTCGGGTACTAAACTTAACCTCAAATTTAACCATGTTATGATCGCTACTGTCAAGTGGTTCTAAAATGTCTAATTTACCAATCCTGTCCTGGTTATTAGAGAAAACAAGGTCAATAGTTATAGGTATAGTTTTTTTGTCATAACGTTAAAAAATCTTGTCAGTCCGTTTCTGACAAACTTGTGTTGATCAGTGACCTGAGCATCGCTCACATGGTAGACTATTATCTGTCTGAACAATTATAAATTGCACTGACCAGAAAAGCTTGAGTGTTGATAGCATCACAGGCAGAACCATAAATGATTTTTGGTAACATTTTTTTTTGTTTTAGTCATTTTTAAACACATTGACAATGCATTATAATGCATTCATAAAGCATTATAAACATGGCTATATTTCTAAAAGGGCATAACACATTGCCATGTTTATTATGCACCATGACTGCTTTATGAAGCTCTCGTCTATAATGCACTATAGATACCTTTGTAATGCAGTAGAAAGCTGTATTATTCCGACCATCATAATGCATTATGAGGGCATCTATAGTGCATTCCAGATGAGAGCTTCATAAATCATTCATAATGCATAATACACATGGGTATAATGTGTTATGCCTTTTGATAAATAATTATAGCCATGTTTCTAATACTTTATGGATTCATTATTATTAGTTATGAATGTGTTTATAAATTACTAAATCTACTCCGTCACCCCAACACACATGTAGGGCTTTGAGGTGCATGTGCATCGCTGCGGGGCAGGGGAGGTATTCCTCCTCTGTCCTCCCGTGACCACCTGTGTCTCAGTCACACATCACAAGCACCATGCCCTTCCCCTGTTTTAAAGCACTTTAGAACAACACACACCAACACCACATCTGAGTGGGCGGAGGGAAGCATGGGGTCTTTTCACACCCCCGTTCTCTGCTCGCCATCTGGAGCCGGGGGCTGAGAAGAATAGAATAGAATCTTTATTGTCATTGTAGCAATGAGACATTGTACAACGAAATTAAAGTGCAATTCTCCAGTGCAAAATAAAAACACAGTCACTCTGAAAGAGCCTGAACGCTACTTTCTTTCGTACCTACAAACAAACAGTAACAAACAAACTACATATTGCACTTGTTTCCTTAGCCAGTTTTGGCATGAAACATAAGGCTGTAATGTAAACAAAATAACACTGTAGTAATGTAAACATGAACGGTGCCCTGGCTCAAATTGACCACTTAGCAGTGTTCAGCATGGTGATGACTGAGGGGTAAAAACTGTTTCTCAGTCTGTTTGTTTTGGTTTTTATGGATCTGAAACGTCTGCCTGAGGGTAGGCGTTCAAACAGTACATGTCCTGGGTGTGATGGGTCCTGAAGAATTTTCTTTGCGTTCCTGAGACAACAGGAGCTGTGAAGTTCTTCAAGTGAGGAGAGAGGACAGTCAACTATCCTCTGAGCAACCTTAATAACCCTGTGAAGCTCTTTTCTGTGTCCCGCTGTGCAGCTGGTGAACCATGCACAGAGACAGTAGACCATGATGCTCTCTACTGTGCAGCGGTAGAAGGACACTATCAGTTTCTCTGGGATGTTGTTCTTCCAAAGAACCCTCAGGAAGTAGAGTCTTTTTTGGGCCTTCTTCACTACCTCTGCAGTATGTGTCCCCCAGGTCAGGTCCTCACTGATGGTGACTCCCAGGAAGCGGAAGTTTGAGACCCTCTCCACACAGTCCCCATTTATGATGAGTGGCTGGATGTTGTCTGCCTTTTTCCTGAAGTCCACGATGAGTTCCTTCGTCTTTGCTGTGTTGAGGAGCTAGTTGTTATTACTACACCATTCTGACAGTGTTTCCACCTCGTCCCTGTACACTGTAAAAAATGTCCGTAGATTTAACAGTAAAATACCGTATAAATGCTACCGGATAAAACCATATTCCACAAAACATGCGATAGCCTTAGAATTTACAGTGAAAAACCGTAATTAGTTTTACAGAGTAAGACCTTACATTTCACAGTTAAAAACATATGAAAATATGGTTTATTGCAGTAAAATTAACAATATACTGCACTGTAATCCCGAATAAGTTGGCAAAACTCAAAAAATTTGAGGTAATCAGTTACATCAAATTTTTTAAGTTATGAAATTTCCAGTTTTAAGTAAACAGAAAAATCTAGTTTTGAGTTTGTTGTACTCATGCAAAATAATTTGTTCTTACTTAAAATACCCAAGTTACCCTGTTTATACATTTTGAGATCAATTAACATTTTTTTTAATATCTCCCAACATTCACTTGTTCACTTTTTTTAAGTGTACTTATATATTTAAGTTAACTCAACATGAAAATGTAACTTAAAGCTGTTTAACAATGTTCTTATATTTGACTGCAAGTCCCCATGGGGAAATTGCCTTTTATGTCTCCCTCAACTTGCTCTTTGTAAGTAAGTTGTCCATGAAGGGCAGCCACTCATGGCTGTGCCCAGGAAGCTGGGGGTTAAGGGCCTTGCTCAAAGACCCACAGACATGCTGAAATTGGATTTGAACCGGTGACCTTGTGATTATTGGCACACAGGCTTAGCCCACTGAGCCATACAGAACACATGGACCCTGTTGCTTGAATACAAGAACTTTTATAAATAAATTACAAATATCAACTCTAAACACAGAAAGCATACAATAGGTATTTTAGACATCCAGAAATTATGCAAATGTTGCAAAAGTAGTCAAGTAGAAAACAATTTGAATAGTGGAATATAATCGTGTGCATTATATGTGTGTATGATCAGCAGGGTTTAAATATGAGTACAGTCAATCAATTTCAATACATCTATATTGTACAGCACAATACTATATACAGTACTATACGCTATATACAATATCTATACAGTATCTAAGTAGTATTGCATTTGTAAAATGCAACTAGAAAACCGCTTGTCTCATGCTGTCTTGCCATGCTTCCCCGAAGATAATACTTGTTACAGTTCGCATCAGTTAGCATAGCACTGCGCTAGCAGACCATAGCTGCTCTGGGTAAAATTGTTCTAAAATACGTTACACAGCAAATGTGCAAGTGTTAAATTAACACTGCATACTGTTTATATTGGCCCACAGCATTCAGTGTTACCTATAATACTTTACAGTGTGCAGTAAGTTTTGTTTTTACAGTGTTAATATTTATTAATTCATATAGTGTTCAATTGACAACCTAGACTGTTAAGTCATCAGCTCCACATATTAGCCCCATTTCAATATGCACACAAGAAGTCATAAGGATCAGAAGAGCCACCCCAGATTCACCCACCATAATGAGAAAGACTCTGACCAAAAAAGACCAGCTTTTTCTTGTCTTATGTTAAAGTGTTGTTGGCTCAGTTCTGATTGATCTTGAAGATTAAAGAGCTGTGGTTCTGGTGGTTTTCCACTGATTTGTGGTTTTATATATGTTGGTGTCTGGTCAAAGAAAGTTTTGTGGAGACGTACAGGACATGTCTCTAGAGTGATATGTATTTTAATGGGGTGGGGGTGCATTTGATTGCTAGTCTGGCCCTTGGATGCTTAATATATGCGGAAAGGCGTTAGGACAGTTGTGATACCCTTTTCTTTGCAGCTCCTGGTAACGCCCACTCCACTGTAGACCAATGGTACTGGATGTATATTTGCATAGCATGACTTTTGACTTAATAGATTTTTTTTTTCAATCCACCGCGATTGTGATGAATAGGGCAAGAGAATAAAAACCACAGAAATGCCACTTGTGTGCTTGCCAATGACTAAATGAGATTAATTAGCCTATATGGTTTGACTTAAGGCAGCACTAGGTGGGAAAGAAAAGGCTATGGAAAATCAATATATATTTTTTTTCTCCTTTTCTAAGCCTGGGCTCTCTAGGTAAAGTATCCAGATCACAAGCACCACTACACTTAAGACTGCAGCACAAATACACCACTCAGACCAACTAGCATACACAAGTAGCAAAATGTGGTGAAGACTAATATCAGTACCATACCATCCTCAGTCGTGGTGGGTTTCAAAAATTAAGCTTAATTAAAATCTGAATATTAAATGAGCAAAATGATTTTATTTGTTCTTCCATCACAAGTTGTGGTCTAAAAGCAATAAGGCCACCACCCATTCTGGCTGCTTTAGCTGAAACACACTCCAACCATTACCAGAGCTCTCACCTTTTCGCAGCCCTGTTAAATAATTGTTATGCTGTTGAACACAGGCAAGTTCCGTAATCTGTGTTTGGTGGCTGGTGTTATACATTTCACACACATTAATACCACAAGCAGTTCATAGACGAACTTAACTGGTTCTTTCTTATACAAATACAAAAAACCTATTAGTCATGCTTAAATGAGAAAAGGCAATGTTGGTCTAAGTCTTTCTTATTATGGTGGGTTAGTAAAACACAGCAGCTGAATGCCCAAATGAGTTCAAATGAGTGCATATTAAAATGGGGCAGACATGGGCCACCCATTTTGTACTTGTGTGCCACCCATATTGGCTTGCAATCCAGGAAGAGGTGGCGACTTACTGACTTAACAGTCTATGTTGTCAACTGAACACTATAAGAGTTTTAAGAAATATTAACACTGTAAAAACAACACTCACTGCACACTGTAAAGTATTATAGGTAACACTGAATGCTGTGGGCCAATATAAACAGTATGCAGTGTTAATTTAACACTGGCACATTTGCTGTGTAAAGTATTTTAGAACAATTTTACCCAGAGCAGCTATGGTCTGCTAGCGCAGTGCTATGCTAACTGATGCGAACTGTAACAAGTATTATCTTTGGGGAAGCATGGCAAGACAGCATGAGACAAGGGGTTTTCTAGTTGCATTTTACAAATGCAATACTACTTAGATACTGTATAGATATTGTATATAGCATATAGTACTGTATATAGTATTGTGCTGTACAATATAGATGTATTGAAATTGATTGACTGTACTCATATTTAAACCCTGCTGATCATACACACATATAATGCACACGATTATATTCCACTATTCAAATTGTTTTCTACTTGACTACTTTTGCAACATTTGCACAATTTCTGGATGTCTAAAATACCTATTGTATGCTTTCTGTGTTTAGAGTTGATATTTGTAATTTATTTATAAAAGTTCTTGTACTCAAGCAACAGGGCCCATGTGTTCTGTGTGGCTCAGTGGGTTAAGCCTGTGTGCCAATAATCACAAGGTCACTGGTTCAACTCCAGTTTCAGCATGTCTGTGGGTCCTTGAGCAAGGCCCTTAACCCCCAGCTTCCTGGGCACAGCCATGAGTGGCTGCCCTTCATGGACAACTTACTTACAAAGAGCAAGTTGAGGGAGACATAAAAGGCAGAATATTACAATGTAAACCCTGGAATTTGACAGGTATAAACTGTTTTTATAGCAACATAAATATGTTAATTAGACAGTTATAAACCGTAAAAAAAACAATTAAAATCCATAAAATATACAGTACAGTGGGTGCAGTCCTGTAAAACCAATAACGTTGCTACCGTATTTTTGACGGTAAAGTTCTGGCAACCACAGCTGCCAGTTTTTTACCGTAAAATTTACGGTTTATTTTTTACAGTGTAGGCAGACTCATCTCCCCCCGAGATAAGCCCTATGACAGTGGTGTCGTCAGCGAACTTGACAATGTTGTTACTGTGGTGGACAGGAATGCAATCGTGGGTGTATAGGGTATAGAGCAGGGGGCTCAGCACACAGCCCTGTGGAGAGCCAGTGCTCATGCTGATGGGTGTGGAGTAGTAGGGGCCCACTCTAACCCTCTGAGTGCAGTCAGTCAGGAAGTCCTTAATCCAACGACAGGTGGAGTGTGGAAGTCCTATGTCTTTCAGTTTGGTTATCAGAGTGTGGGGGAGGATCGTATTGAACGCAGAGCTGAAATCTATGAAGAGCAGCCGTGCATAGCTTCCCTGCAGCTCCGGGTGAGACAAAACAGTATGGAGAACAGTGGTCACAGCGTCTTCCGTAGACCTGTTTGCTCTGTAGGCAAACTGGTGTGGGTCAAACATAGGAGGAATGAATGACATGATGTGGTTCCTGACTACCTGTAGCTTCTCAAAGCACTTCATAACCACGGGAGTCAGTGCAACTGGCCTGTAGTCATTAAGACTGGTGATGGTCTGTTTCTTGGCCAGAGGCACTATGATAGAGGATTTCAGGCAGAGCGGTACAGTGGACTGGGACAGAGACCGGTTGAATATCCTGGTGAAGACCCCAGCCAGTTGGTCTGCACAATCCTTCAGCACGCGTCCCAAGATGCCGTCGGGTCCAGCTGCCTTCCGTGGGTTGACAGTCTTCAGCGTGTGTCTCACCTCGTGCTCCCCTACTGTGAAGATGGGGTTATTGTTGGTTTCTGAATGGAGTCCGTCTGTCTCTGGGTGGTCCACCTCGAACCGGGCAAAGTAGTGATTGAGTTCCTCCACCAGCGCTAGATCACCCCCCACATCACCGGTACTGGTCCTATAGCTGGTCATATGCTGGACACCCATCCACACCTGCCTGCTGTTATTGCTGTCCAGATGTTCCTCAATCTTCCTCTTATAATCTGAGCTGGCCGTCCGGTTGGGGTCTGGGCTGGTGGGCTTCTCGGCTGCTGCGGGGTCCGGGGTGGTCTTCTTGTCCCCACACCAGAGGAAAAAAAAGGGATCCATCTCTCGGGTCTGGTGGCGGATTGCCCCTCTGGGGGTGGTGGTGCCCGGATCTCGGAGTATAGAGTATATATGGGGAGTGTGAGTGTGTGTACGGCGTTCATTTCTGTGTGTCTTCATATTGGGCGAATGGGTGAACATTTGTTTATGTGTGCATGATGGTGGGAACATATGCTTGTGTATGTGAGCGCCTGTTTGTCTAAATGCATGTGTCAGGTTGGGTCTTAGACTCCACCTGAAATAACATCTCAGGCTCTATTGCCCCCCGCCACACTCCCTGCCGGTGGATGAGGCCCCAGCTGCCAATGTGTTGGTGGTTCTCGATGTCCGGGGCTGGATGCTCTGGTGTGTGCTGGCTCACTCTCGGCGGTTGCCTGTCGGGGCCTGGTCCTTCCGGCTTGGTCGGGGCCCCGGCTGGGGGGTGGGAGGGCCCTTGGACCTCTGGGTAGTCTGCCCTGGTGTGGCCGGCCGCCGACGGAGCCTGCATGCTCGCCGCCACGGCGCCCTGGGGCTCCTGCGATGTGGCTGCCGGATGGCCCCCCTCCGGAGCGCTCCTCTGCCCTTTTCTGGGTGGGGGCTGCAATTGTCCCTGCGGTGGTCCTCCTGGGGTTCTCGTGCCCTGGGGGGCCTCTGGATGTCTGGGGCCCGGGTCTCCTCCGTGTCGGCTTCATGTCCTGGGTGGGCGGGGCTGTGGCTCCCCACACACACTACTAGACATTTACATGGAGAAACCTTAGGAACACCAGCGCGGCGACACACACAGGTGTGCACACAGGTGCTCACGGACACGTGCTCACGGACACACACTATCTTGATCGACTGTTGCTTCTGGGCATGTGTTGTAATGCTGGTTGTGTGTGCTGTTCAACAACATTTAACGTTTGATGGTCGTTGTGATTAGTACAGATGTTGTAGACTCACCTAAAGGATTATTAGGAACACCTGTTCAATTTCTCATTAATGCAATTATCTAATCAACCAATCACATGGCAGTTGCTTCAATGCATTTAGGGGTGTGGTCCTGGTCAAGACAATCTCCTGAACTCCAAACTGCATGTCAGAATGGGAAAGAAAGGTGATTTAAGCAATTTTGAACGTGGCATGGTTGTTGGTGCCAGACGGGCCGGTCTGAGTATTTCACAATCTGCTCAGTTACTGGGATTTTCACGCACAACCATTTCTAGGGTTTACAAAGAATGGTGTGCAAAGGGAAAAACATCCAGTATGCGGCAGTCCTGTGGGCGAAAATGCCTTGTTGATGCTAGAGGTCAGAGGAGAATGGGCCGACTGATTCAAGCTGATAGAAGAGCAACTTTGACTGAAATAACCAGTCGTTACAACCGAGGTATGCAGCAAAGCATTTGTGAAGCCACAACACGCACAACTTTGAGGCGGGTGGGCTACAACAGCAGAAGACCCCACCGGGTACCACTCATCTCCACTACAAATAGGAAACAGAGGCTACAATTTGCACGAGCTCACCAAAATTGGACAGTTGAAGACTGGAAAAATTGTTGCCTGGTCTGATGAGTCTCGATTTCTGTTGAGACATTCAATTGGTAGAGTCAGAATTTGGCATAAACAGAATGAGAACATGGATCCATCATGCCTTGTTACCACTGTGCAGGCTGGTGGTGGTGGTGTAATGGTGTGGGGGATGTTTTCTTGGCACACTTTAGGCCCCTTAGTGCCAATTGGGCATCGTTTAAATGCCACGGCCTACCTGAGCATTGTTTCTGACCATGTCCATCCCTTTATGACCACCATGTACCCATCCTCTGATGGCTACTTCCAGCAGGATAATGCATCATGTCACAAAGCTCGAATCATTTCAAATTGGTTTCTAGAACATGACAATGAGTTCACTGTACTAATATGGCCCCCACAGTCACCAGATCTCAACCCAATAGAGCATCTTTGGGATGTGGTGGAACGGGAGCTTCGTGCCCTGGATGTGCATCCCACAAATCTCCATCAACTGTAAGATGCTATCCTATCAATATGGGCCAACATTTCTAAAGAATGCTTTCAGCACCTTGTTGAATCAATGGTATGTAGAATTAAGGCAGTTCAGAAGGTGAAAGGGGGTCAAACACCGTATTAGTATGGTGTTCCTAATAATCCTTTAGGTGAGTGTATGTTGTCTTTCTCTTGTTAGCAGACATGGAAGCAGATTATCTGTTTTGTTTTTTTTCTTTTCTCCCTTTCTTTCCCCTCTCTCTCCCTCCCTCTCTTCCCCCCTTCTTCTCCTTTGTTCCCCCCCCCTTCTTTCGAGGAAGTAAATAAAAATAAAAAATAAATAAATAATAAAATAAATAAATAAATACAAATAAAGTAGTCCTCCGCAGAGGCGGGGTGGAGGAGGGAATATTTATAAAAAAAAATAAAAAAATAAAATAGAAAAAAATTACCATGCGAATGCGATCTGAATACGCGCTAATGTGGCTATTTAGAATGTGAATAGCGATCTTCGGGTGACAGCGGTACTACACGCCCCCGATGCAGGTAAAACAAAGTAAGGTGACATGGTTTACTTTTTTGCCAATTTAACCTAATTTTAAAAAGTTTAATACTTCCAACAATGGACATTTTGAAAAGAATGCAGATTACAGATTTAGTCAGCATTTTTTTCATGTTTCTATAATAAGATTTCAGCGAGTTATGAACTGAAATACACAAGAAAGATCGTGGCATTGCCAACGATGCTGTCGACTCCAGAGGGTTAGAGGTCTTAACTTTTTAATAGCATGCATATAAGGTGACATTTTAATTGTTTTATTGACCATATAATTGTAATTAGGTTTAAATGGTGTATAATTGTATTCTTAGGGTAACAGCTTGCAGCAACATACTGGAAAAAATAAAAGAACTATGAACTAGTTCATTTGGAACCTGCGAACTTAGTTAAAAAAAATTGAATTATGAACTATGAACTGAACTAGTTCATTTTAAAATGTGTGAACTGAACTTTGAACTAGTTCATGTAGAAAATGAACTTTCCCAACACTGGGAACTGCCTGCATACTCTCGCTACATGAGGCTGGGCATTGTCTTGCACCAGGAGGAACCCAGGACCCACTGCACCAGCGTAGGGTCTGACAATGGGTCCAAGGATTTCATCCTGATACCTAATGGCAGTCAAGGTGCCGTTGTCTAGCCTGTAGGGGTCTGTGTGTCCCTCCATGGATATGCCTCCCCAGACCATCACTGACCCCCCACCAAAATGGTCTTGCTGAACAATGTCACAGGCAGCATAATGTTCTCCGCAGCTTCTCCAGGCCCTATCACTTCTGTCACATGTGCTCAGGGTGAACCTGCTCTCATCTGTGAAAAGCACAGGGCGCCAGTGGTGGACCTGCCATTTCTGGTATTCTATGGCAAATGCCCATCGAGCTCCACGGTCCTGGGCAGTGAACACAGGGCCCACTAGAGGACGTCGGAGAGGTTCGTGACCTAGAGGAGAGACTGGCTCTCATCCAACATAACAATGAGTTAAAGGAGAGAGTTAATACGCCTTCTAGGGAGACTGTGTGTACGTCACAAGCGGGGAGGGGGGAGAAAGAAGAACAGGTAGGTCGAGAGAGCTGGGTGAACGTAGGTCGTAGACGTAGAAAAGAGCGTATACAATTCACAGAGGCGGCATCACCTGAAGTAACGGTGTCTAACCGCTTTCAGGTGCTTTCAGCTTTAGAGCCGGAAGAGACTGGGGAGGCAGGTCGGCCCTTGGGCACCAAGGAGCCGCCGAACCCCAGTAGGAGGGAGGTTGTGGTAGTAGGAGATTCAATTATAAGAGGTGTAGATAGTTATGTGTGCACCCGTGATAGAGGGTCCTGTACGGTGTCTTGCCTGCCTGGTGCCCAGGTAGGGGACCTTCCAGATCGAGTGGACAGGCTTTTGGCCCCAGCCGGGGTGGATCCAGTGGTCGTGGTGCATGTTGGCACCAATGACATAGGAAAGGGCAGGAGGGCTGTTCTGCAAGATAAATTTACAGAAGTTGCGGATAAGCTTAGAAGCAGAACATCCACGGTGGTATTCTCTGGAATACTTCCCGTGCCACGTGCAAGTCACACTGTAAAAAAAAAAAATGTTCAGCCAACTCAAAAATTCAAGGCAAAATGCTGCGATAACATTTTTGAGTTAAGTCAACTCAGTTACAAAAGTTCAACAAATTACCTATAGACAGAGGTTCAGCTAACTTTGACTTAAGAGTTAAAGCAACACTAATACAAGTTAGATTAACCTACACTGTAAAAAAAATGTTCAGTCAACTCAAAAATTCAAGGCAACATGCTGCAATACATTTTTGAGTTAAGTCAACTCAGTTACAAAAGTTCAACAAACCTATAGACAGAGGTTCAGCTAACTTTGACTTAAGACTTAAGGCAACACTAATACAAGTTAGATTAACCTAGGTACAAAGTTTTAATAAACTTAGATTGTTAAATTGTCAACACTATTTTGCAAGTTCTATTAACATAGGTACAGAGGTTTACCTGGTACAAACCTGCCTTGTTTAGGTGACATTTTAAGAGTTACTGTTTTCATTAACTTTTTTAAATAGCAAGATTCAACTGTAATATTTCAAGTTGCCTTGTTTAGAGTACTAAAAAACATATTACTATTAGAACCTACAGGCTAAAAAGGAAACATTGGATCAACTTAAAATATTACTTAATTTTTTCAAACTTTTTTCAAGTTTGGTTAATATAATTTTTTCAAGTCAGTTCAACTTAAAGTAGTCAAGCTAATACATTAGATTTTTGCACTTAAAACCAATAAAACTGCTCATTCTCAACTAAAAAATATAATTTGAAAGAACTAAATAACCCAAAAGCCAGTTTACTGCAACAGTCCACTTTATTACAACACATTGTTGCATCCTTGCATAAATAGCTATAAACAAGATACAGTGGCCAGAAACAGTACCTTTTGTCTTTAGACCACAACTTGGATTGAAAACCAATGAAATCATTCTGCTCATTTAATATTCAGATTTTCATTAAGCTTAATTTTTAGAAACCCACCACAATTGAGGATGGTATGGCACTAATATTAGTCTTTGCCACATTTGATAGCTACTGCTTTTGGTTTGATCTATATTAATTGGTCTAAGTGCTGTTATTCTTATGTGTATGCATCCCCCAAGAAATCTTGTTGTGCTTTGCAACACATTCTTTCATAGTATATCAATTACGGAGGTACATACTGTACTGTATGGTCTGGATGCATTTCCTAGAGGGTCTTGGCTGTGAATCAAAGCGAAGCAAATCATTTTCCATATCATTTTCTTTGAACCGTAGAGGATACTCCATCTGAACTACTCACTGGCAAGCAGACTAAAACCATTTATGTGGTTTTTGTTCTCTTGCCCTCTTCATCACAATCATGGTGGATTAAAAAAATCTTAAGTCAAAGACAGTACTGTGTCATACTATGCAAATATACATCCAGCACCATTGGTCTAAAGGGGAGTGGGTGGTACCAGGAGCTGCACAGAAACTGTCCTGAAACCTTTCCAAATATGTTAATCATCGAAGGGCGGGACCTGCAATCAAATACACCACTACAACATTAAAATACAAATCACTCGGGAGACACACCCAGTACGTTTCCTAGAGTTTTTCCATCTGTCTGGATATCAACATGCTATAAAACCACCAAGACCACAGCTCTCTAACCTCTAAGATCAGTCAGAACTGAGCCAGCAAAACTTCAATATAAGAAAAAAAAAAAAAAAGCTGCAAGGTCCTTTTTGGTCAGAGTCTTTCTCATGATGGTGGGTAAATCTGGGATGGCTCTTCTGATCTTCATGACTTCTTGTGTGCATATTAAAATGGGGCAGCTAAAAAATTAAAGTTGAAAGAAAATTATACATCAATTCTATGTGAAACTTGTGACACTTTTTTCAGTGAGTTCTAATGGTAATATAAGTTTTTTATTACGCTAAACAAGGCAACTTGAAATATTACAGTTGAATCTTGCTATTTAAAAAAGTTAATGAAAACATTAACTCTTAAAATGTCACCTAAACAAGGCAGGTTTATTTAACCTCCTGAGACCCGACCTATTCATTTATGTCCATTGTAGTGGACATTGTATTTTTGCATTTATTTTTTCACTGATGTTGGGAAACGTATTTATTCTTGTTGTGCACTAAAGAGGACATGCTGTGAAATTAAAATAAAAAATCTAAATTGTAAGATGTCTTATTTCCTCCAAAGACAAATAACCTACAATTGAAGGACACTTTTTTCCTTGGGTCTCAGGAGGTATTTAATTTGACTCCTCAAACAAAGTTGACTAAACCTCTGTACCTATGTTAATCGAACTTGCAAAATAGTGTTGACAATTTAACAATCCAAGTTTATTGAAACTTTGTACCTAGGTTAATCTAACTTGTATTACAGTGTTGCCTTAACTCTGAAGTCAAAGTTAGCTGAACCTCTGTCTATAAGTTTGTTAAACTTCTGTAATTGAGTTGGCTAGCTTAACTCAAAAATGTTATCGCAGCATGTTGCCTTGAATTTTTGAGTTGGCTGAACATTTTTTTTTTACAGTGTAATTATTGAGGGTGTGGGCATGGTGAGTGATGTAACCATGTTGGAAATAATAGTAAGTGATGTACTAGTTGAGATTATAAATAGAGAAGGAGGTCAGGAGGAAACTGGCGGTGTAGAGATAGATGTGGGTCAGGTAGAGATAGAAGAAGTAGAAGTGGTGGGAAATTAATATTAAAGTTGAGCTTGTACAGCTCTTTATATAGAGAAGAGCTAAAATATGAAGAAGATGAAGTTGTGGTTCTGCTGCTGCTGTTTGGGGAACATTAAATAATTGAAAGAGTATCAAAGATAATGAATTAAGTGTGATAAATTTTGAGATGTATATGTGGAATGTTTCATAATAATGTTTAACGTTTATTAAGAGAATAATGTATATTTCTAAGTAGATTTGTAAACTGCTCTTTAAAGTATTATTTTTCCGAATTCCAGAATTACCAAAATCTCCAGGTAAGTTACTTTGATTTCATTGTTTAAACTGCACACACATAAAAACGATTAGCCCTGTTATGTATTTGTGTCTTATTTATTGTTTATTTATTAAGCACCGTATCCCTCATTAAGGGCATGTTGTACAGGTCACCTGTGTTCCCATAAACTTTAACTTGTCTTGCAGTCTTGTTCCCTTCCTCTGTTTCTGTCTTCACTCCAGGTCCAAGACGTCTCCAGCCCACTGTCCTTGGGAAAAGCCACCATCCGTGGCCACTGCTCCGGCTTCTCTGGGCCCTCCTGCCCTGCAGTCCCCTTCAGCTGTCCACCCTGTGTTGGTCTGTGTGTCAGTTGTGCCCTGCGTTCCCTGTCTTTTCTGGTTTCTTGCCCGTGTTTGGTTCCTGTTAGTGCGGTGCCCCTGTCTGAGCATCATGTTTGCCCTACTGTGTACCCAGTGTGTCTCTATGGTGTTCTGTTCTGTTGTCGTCCTGGTCCTAGTTCTCTCTTACCCGATCGTGATCCGTTTCCTTACTCCTGTGTGGTCTTGCCCTGTCGGGTCTGCAGTCCATATAGTTCCTTGCTCCGCTTGTGTCCTCTGTATGGTTAACGGCCTGTCTTGTCTTCCCCAGCTCCTGTAACCCACACGAAATGTTTCTTGTCCCGTGTTATCACTCGTCTGTGGACCTGTCCTGGTGTGTGATGTACGTTCTATCATCCTGGTTGTCCCTAGTCTGGCCCCAGTTCTCCTAGTGGTGTCCCGTCTTGCCCCCAGAGTGCCCTGTCCTGGTGTTGCCCCTGCCTACCCTTGTCTGTCTCGTCCCCTAGTGGTGTTCGGTCTCTGCACCCTTGTCCCGCAGCAGTGCCCATCTGGTGTCTTGTCCTGCCCTCTTCCACTCTGTCTCCCATCTTAGTGTACGTATAGCCTGCTGTCTTCCCCGCTGTCCCATCTGCTCCCTCACATGCCCTGTAAAAAGTGTCCTTCAGTCCTGCGATCCTCAGTCCAGTCATTGATGTTGCTGCCTGCATGTGCTCCCCAGTGTGTCCTGTGTCTAGTGTTCTTGCCTGATCCTCCCTACCCTGTTTGGACCCCTTGTGGTCTGTTTCCTTTGCCCTTCCTGTAGTGTAGTTTTCTTTAATAAAGCCCCTTTTGGTTTTCCTCCATGCCTGTCTTCGCCTCTGTCCTTGCCCTCGACGTGACACCATTACAGTGTGACCAGGTAAATGCTGCTAGCTGGACACCACACTACTGTAAATGCTGCTGAAGGCTCACCTCAGTTTATCATTATTCCCTTCGTCTTGAAAGAGAACAGCAGCAAAAAGTGGGAAAATGATTAAAAAGTAAAGAACACTGTTCTTCTTAAGGTCAAGTCATTTTTGGAACTGAAATTAGAATAATGAAATATATTCAACAGAATGGTTGTCCATCCATCCATCTTCTGAAACCACTTAATCCCAACCAGGGTCATAGGGAGCCTATCCCAGGAACAATGAGCACAGACAGGGACCAACCCTGGGCAGTCGCCCACACACTACAGGGCCAATTTAGACTAATCAATTAACCTATCCTGCACATTTTTTGACCGTGAGAGGAAATTGGAGCCCCCAGTGAAAACCCACACAAACAGCGTGCAAACTCTACACAGATAGGACCCAGGACCAAACCCAGGACCTGCTTGCTGTGAGGCAGTAGCACTAACCACCGCACCACCCTGTTGAAATGGTCGCTTGTAAAATAATACATTCAGGTTATGTTATTGTAGATCTGGAACGTGGTGTTAAAATGTAGTGCTGAACTTAAGACTCCCCATTCAGTATCGCTGTTTTCCTAATGATAGACACAACAATTAATATTAAATATTTTATATAAGGACTGCAGGGCATCGTCCAAGCAGCAGAGAAGCTCATTGGCTGCAGCCTCAACCTCAGTGATTCACTACCTGCCCCAAGAACAAAAAGGCGACCTGGCGAGATCATCGCCGACCACTCCCACCTCGGCCATAAACTCTTCCAAATTCTGGGCACTTCACTCTATATTTGAATTTATTTTATTATTACATATTTTTTTGCTTCTTTAAAACGAATCCCCTGCTTATTCCCTTAAGACTTTGTTTTAATATTTATTAGGATAGAATATATCATGTCAAATTCAGTGTATACAGGCCTACTTGGCTCATAAGAATGATTGACTGAAGTCAACTTCCAAAAATTATAGTGAATTGCATCATTTGCTTTAGGTTTAAAAAAGTTTTGCTTTTTTAACATTTTGTAACTTTTGTTGAAAAAAACATACTTTCCATATACATATACTAATATTTTCTGTGTCTGCCTTCACCGGACGTGAATTTTCGTTTTACAAGATGATTAGGGAACACTTATTATAAAAGAAGTGCTGTCTGATTGGCCAGTGAACGTGAAAAACATCCCCGGACACGTCCTCTTTTTCATCTCACCAAATATGGTACCCTACCCATACCATTATCCTTCGTCCACCAAACTTTACAGGTGACACAATGCAATCAGGCAGGTAACGTTCTCATGGCATCTGCCAAACCCAGACTTGTCCATCTGACTGCCAGACAGAGAAGCACGATTTGGTCACTCCGCAGAACACATTTCCACTGCTCCAGAGCCCAGTGGTGGTGTGCTTTACGCCACACCATCCGATGCTTGGCATCGTGTCTGGTGATGTGAAGCTTGCAAGGCCATGGAAGCCCATTCCAAGAATCTCCCAGTACACAGTTTTTGTGCAGGAGTTAATGCCAGAGAAAGTTATTGAGTCGACAAACCATTAGCAATTTGTATGCACCTTAGCACTCTGTTACTTCACGTGGCCTGACACTTTGTCGCTGGGATTCTGTTCCTAAACACCTTCACTTTGCAATAATACCACGTACAGTTGGCTGTGGAATATATAGCAGGAAAGGAATTTCACAAACTGACATTTTGCAAAGGTGGTATCCAATGACAATACCAGGCTAGAATTCACTGAGATCTTCAGAACGACCCATTCTTTCACAAATGATTGTAAACCCAACTGCATGGCTAGGTGCTTGATTTTATACACTTTTGGCAATGCGTCTGAATGAAACACCTGAAGCCTTATATCATGCTCAGGCATGATATAAGGCAACCGGGCCAAGTGTGAGTACACCCTAATACTGACCATTTGCCAGGCTGAGCTCTACCGGGGAGGGTCCTGGTGCAGCTACTGGAAGAGGTGGTGCAACTCTACTCACCTCAGCCACCTGACAGACAACCTCAGTGCCTCAATACCTACACTGGAAGAGCAGCGTGCAAGGGAACAGCAGGACATGAGATACAGACACCATCACGAAGGGCTACAGAGCCAAAGACTCCACTCACTCACAGAGACAGTCGCTTGTGATGTAACCCAGGGGTTCTTGACGAAGCATTTGTGTTAATTGTGATTATAGCATTATGTGATGTTTCCTCTGTTTATGTTAAAGTTCAGTGGTCAGTTTAACAGATAAACCACACACAGTTCCTTAATAACTATATTTTATTCTTCAAAACAAATATTAAAATAATTATGCAATAAAAAGTATTCTGTGAGCTTGCTGGAAAACAGTTTGGCTGCACATTAGTTCACATCAAAGTATATGATGCTTCTGTAATCAGTTATGGCCAACAAGCAACATCTTATGCATGATTTAGAGTGGTCAAAACAGCAAACTGGGATGTGTTGATGCTGGGTGATACTGGTAATTTAATCAGTCTCATATCCCACCAAATCCCATCAGATAAGTAGTTCAACAATGAACATAAATATACCTGAAGGCTGTGGGGCTTCTTTGGATAGTATGCTGGCTTCTGTCCTACCTGAATGAACACAAAACAGCGATTGGTTTAATAAAAAAGCATATATTTGCTTAACAGAAACTGCAACAAACAATGGATAATCTTGATGGGGGTGTGAAGCAGGTAGGAAATGGCAGATGTGATACGCGAGTATGTGAAGTACGTGATGTGTGTAAGTGTGTGGTGTACGTGTGCACATGCCCGTGGCAGAGTCCGTGTGCGTGGAAGGACGGCACTGATAAACAGAAACGCACAGTGGAATGCAGCGGGGAATTTAAATCCATGCAGGTATTCCACTATTCTGTAGAATTTATGGAATAAAGAAATATATGTAGTTACCAATGTAAATCAGACATGCATACATACAGGAACTATACATAACAATGTAAACTATAGATATGGGTATGGAATCGGAATGTGCAGTGCAAAGTGGCTGCTGCTTATCAGTCCAGAAAACTTAACCTATACATGACAATATACATGCATATGAGGACCGTAGGGAAGAAGAAACTGCAGCATGAAGTGACTGGTGCTTATCAGTCCAGTATAAAAAGCAGGTGCAACTGCATGTAAGGTGCAGAGTGCAGTGAGCTGGGTGACCATTACCATAGTGCCTGGGGTGGGGGCACAGCTGGCAGAGGGTGGCAGTAGTTGATCCTTCTGTTGGCCTGGGGGTACAGACTGTTCCGGAGTCGGGATGTTCTGGTATTAACACTCCAGTACCATAGGTGGAAATTAGCGGGAGAACATTTCAAACTGGATTTAAGGAAGCACTTCTTTACACAGCGTGTAGTCAGAGTATGGAATAGTCTTCCTGATAACGTAGTGCAAGCTGAATCCTTGGGTTCCTTTAAATCAGAGCTAGATAAGATTTTAACAACTCTGAGCTATTAGTTAAGTTCTCCCCAAGCGAGCTCGATGGGCCGAATGGCCTCCTCTCGTTTGTATAGTTCTTATGTTCTTATGTTATCTGCCTGGTGTCATGAGACTGACGATTTGTTGGGTGAGGGGTAGGCAGTGTAGACTACAGACAGTGTAGGCTTTGGTGAGCCTCCTTAACCAGCCACTCCATGGTCTTTAACCAGTTTAGATCCTAAAACCAGTTGAAACAAGCAAAGCACATAGGCACAGAAACACAAAGTAAGATGGCTGAACAAAGCCAAGGCGGAGAGGGAGGGAGCAAGATGCATAGGAAGCCTCACACTGCATTGCTTGATATGATGAAGGGCAGCCCTGCCCCCTGTTGGTGGGATGGCAACAGCTGTTCAGTGTTTTAATTAAATTTTGCATCATTTTCATTCCAGTGCTGTAAATGCTAGGAAACATGGATGGGTGATATGTAGCTTAATTAATTAAAGTAAGTTAATTCATATCAAAAGTAAGAAAGCTGAATTTTACACCACTGCATATAGTTAATTAAGTTTAACCTTTTGGCCAGCTTTACAAATACCAAACTAAACTTCACTAAGATGATTTCGGTCCAACTCGCAATATGCAAGGCTCATTTCAGCAGCATAGACACATGGTTCGAATTACGGGGGGAACTGGGGGGTACAGTAACCCCCGTCAAGACCCAGACCCCCCCAAAGAGACAAAAAATAGCAGTTTGGGGGGTCTTAAAACTTTTCTTTTGCTGTAAAGAAAAAAACAAAAGCTAACTTCACCTTGTAGGAAAATTTCTATGTAAAACAATTTCAGACACCGCTAATGTGGACCGTACCATTTTAACCACCTCGGCGCTAGAAACAGCTTAGCCAGTCGGTTGTGCCAGAATTGTGGGAACCCTGATCCAGGACGCACCGGACCCGCGCAGCGCGCCCTGAAGGCGCTCCTGCCACTCACCGGCCGTCAAGAGCTCCCTGCTCGTCAGTGAGGAGAATCCGCAGCGGGCGGGGGCTGCTCTGTTGGAGCGGGAGGAGACGTGCTGCAGCTGGGAGGCCCGGCTGGCTGCAGAGCGCCGCGGACTTGACAAGCAGCAGGAACGGGACCATCGTGACCGTGAGCGGCTGCTGAAACCTGCGGAGGAGCAGGAGCTGGAGCAGCTCAGCGGTGAGTTGACCAGCTGGGAGAAGTAGCGCGACCGCCAGGGGTGGCTAGCCGAGGCAGCGGAGGCGGCATTACGGGGCTAGGAGGAGGCCGCACTGCCGGAAGTCTCCAGCAGCCCCATGCGCTGTGTGTCCCCGGAGAAGGGAGCCTGGCTGTGGGAGTCGCTGGGCATGGTCACCCCTGGAAGCTGTGCTGGGAAGAAGGTCCAGCGCCGGTGTTCTGGGCAATTCAGTTTCCCCTGTCGCGCGCTGATTAGTACACGGTTTCGCTGTTGTTTTCATGCCTTTTTACGAAGCTCTTGAGGTAATCAAGCCATATATTTTAAAACATCACATGTTTTTTGTTTTTACAGATAATAAATGAAAGTATTTAATTCGCTGGATAGAGATATTTCTTGATGAAAACGGTATAGTATTGCTTATAAGACTATATTATGCGTGACGATCTACTGTATTCGTATGTAATAATGTACCTGAGTGATTTTCAGACATCTCACATACATATTTGCCTAAATATTAGGAGAAACATTATTTCCTGACATCCAGGATATTGTTAAAACAGGTATACAGAAACTCTGGGCCTCGGTACTAATAACAATACAGTATTCACATGTAATAATGTACCCGAGTGATTTTCAGACATTTCACATACCTCTTTGCTTTAATATTAGGGGAAACATTATTTCCTGATAGACAGGGGAAACCGAATTGCCCGGAACACCTGTACGTCTGAGGAGGGGGCAGTGTAGCACCGGCTGGACGCGTGTCCTAGCACGCCCCGCGTGCAGTTGTAAATAGCCCTTGCTGTATTGTTATTATTAATGTTAATGGTTACATTTCCTTATTGTTGCTCGTGTGTTTACCCGAGTCCTGTGTGTACCCGGTCCGATCCTCGTGTGAGTTAGCTTACGTAAATCTCCCACCATGTGTGCATCCTACAGTTCGGCATCTGACAACCTTGTATTTCCTATATGAAATAGATTCGGTGCTCGTTGGGTGTCTGATGTGTTCCTTTCCATGACCGATAATAAAGAGCGCGCTCTCCCCAGTAAGCGAGCTTCTGTGTGTGTTTCTGCTCCCGCGATGCCTCGGTCCACCCGAAGCCACAGAAACGTTATCTCATTTTGTTAGTGTGTACCTTGGTGGGAATCTTGCCTTAAGACAAAATAGAAGCAAAGGCCTGTATGATCTCAGCACCCATTTCTGTGCATTTGGAGTGGAAACCTCTGTATCACCCCCCGTAATAAAATTTGAATCCCCTAATCAGAATTTCTCTAGCAAACTGAGTTTTGTGTTATATGTACAATACAATAATTTTAGTGATTCTGTTTTTTTTTTTTTAAAGGCTGCATATCTGAAAGTCTGACCTGTATGTTTGGGCTAAAGTAAATGATAATAGGAGGAATAAAACTCGCTGACCACTCGGCATGTAAGTCAGCAGTACACTTTATTTTTGTTTTCATGGCACTCATTAACATACATGAGGCTGCTGTATTGGCTGACCTGTCCTCCAGGTCCAGTTTACAATTGTTTCGGACTGGTCGGTCTAACCAGTTCGGTGTCCGACTTTGTGCCATTTGGGAAAGGTCGTCTTCTGTTGAATTGCCTCATGCGCCTTTTCTGCTGCTCGGGAGCCTTCCCCAAATCACTTTGTGATTTCGTTTTTCTCCGGTCCAGTTTAGACCTCAGCCTGGGTGCCCCTGCCCGGTCTGACTGGGTGCCCCTGCCCAGTCGGCTTCTGATTATTCTGCATCTAAGCTGCTGTCTGTCTATCTTTTCTGAGCTAGCCTCGTCCAGAGGGCTGCTCTCCTGCGGTCTGTCATTTTTTGACAGGTCTGAGCTAGCCTCCTCAAGTGGGCTGCTCTCCTGCTGTCCGACATTTTTTGACAGGTCTGAGCTAGCCTCCTCAAGTGGGCTGCTCTCCTGCTGTCTGTCATTTTTCTCCATGTCTGAGCTAGCCTCCTCAAGTGGGCTGCTCTCCTGCTGTCCATCATTTTTCTCCAGGTCTGAGCTAGCCTCCTCAAGTGGGCTGCTCTCCTGTTGTACATTATCATCTTGTTGGCCAGCAGGGCAATCACTGGCCATCTCATGGCCGCCTTCAGCCATGGTAGCCGTGTCTATATCTCTTGGCGTAGTCCTCCTCAGCTTCTTCCAGAACCTGAGAAGAGTGCCTTTCTTTTTTGGGCCCTGAACATTTTTTTGTTTAGGGCCCTGCACCTTTGTGCAACTTAAACCCATACTGAAATTATGCAAATGATATAGCTTAGATTCTCTTTCACCAGTGCTTCCTTCGAGAGAGTCTCTAAGAATGAAATGTGAAGGTGCAATTGCTTCTTATATAGGAAAATCTTCCTTCGATGACATCACTGGCCAGTTCCGGAATTCTGTTCTGTTTTGACATCACACAGGGCCCTCCATATAAGGCATCTGTCATTTTATTGTTTATACCAGTACAGGGTATGCTGATTGGTTTAAAAAATAATATTAAATCATTATTTAAAAAAAAATACCTGTGTGTTTAGAAAAAAAATGCCTGTGCGTGTGTGTGTTATCCCTTATCCTACCAATACAATCCACGTTATTACTTAAAAGCTTGTTTGACATCCTTTAATGCTGATAGTTTTCAGTAACTTCAATTATACATGAATTGTGTTAATATGATGAAAGTAATATGGGGACATTTTGACCCCAATATAATATAATTGAAATTATCACACGGTCATTTAAACTTCAACACTTTTAAATATGTATTGACTTGAAAGTAGGGTGTCATGGAGGCTTAGCTGGTGGCCCTGTTGTCTGTCACCGATGGGTTTGGGGCTTTGAATCTCATCACTGCTTGGCAGGGGTGCCATAATGGCGGGGGAAAGTTACGATGATTCCAAGGGCCCCTGAATGACAGGCGGCCTAAAAAATTGGGAGAATAGCTGGATTAGTCTGGACTGGGGGGCCCAATATGATATGCCTTCATGGGGCCCACAATCTCTAGCAATGCCCCTGCTGCTCGGTGTATGCATGAATGTTTTCCTGCAGACATTGTTTAGGCTAATTGGTGCTTCTACAATTTCCCATAGTGTATGAATGTGTGTGTATATGACCTGTGATGGACTAGCATCCTGCCCAGGATGTACCCCAGCCTTGTGCCCTGTGCTGCTTGGCACAGGCCCCAGGTGACTCTGCCCAGGACAAACAGACTGATGGTTGGGTGATTTTTCGGGTTTGGACGGTGCAGAGGCTCAGGACACATAAGTTACATCACACCTTT